>NC_081195.1:10229016-10529016 GCF_902713425.1 Acipenser ruthenus | reverse complement strand
TTTTTTGCTATAGGCCTCCAATATCATCTTAGGCCCACAATGAGAAATATTAAACTAGACATTTGTTATTTTAGGTGTGGTTCCAGAATAGGAGGGCCAAATGGAGGAAGACCGAAAGAGGCAGTTCGGACCAAGAGGGGGGTAAGGAACAGTTGAATGACGGCACACCCCCTGTTAGAAATTTGAATTCACCTTCCCCAATCGACCAGGCTAAGAATAAAAAGGAACATTTGGAGATACAACAAAGGTATGTATAATGTATCATAAATAATGTCTGTTTCTGGTTTGCAGTTAACGTTTACATTAAGAAACTGACCTTTTTGTTTGTTTTTAGTTTAAACAGGTCAGTTGGTCCCAGTGGTCCGTTCTTCCAGTCCTGCTTGCCTGGAACACTTCTCAATACAGCTACATATGCTCAAGCGCTTTCCCAAGTTGCTACCTTAAAAGGTAAGTGCAATAAAAAAATCCTGCCTGTTTTTATATATGTTCTTGTTTGGGAGATGGTAATGTAGGTTACCTCTGTAAAAGTCAACTGAAAACAGTTTCCTTCAGTACTGTATAGGCCTTTCTGGTCACTGTCAATGAGCTTTATTTGATTTCAGTTTACCCCATGTATTGTTTATGCTATACAACAGACTCCTACAAACCCGGTGTAGCTACACATAGATAGAGAACATATCGACTTGTGTATATATAGTAGCCTAAAACTTAAATCTACTGTAGCTTCTGTATAATATCAAAATGATTGTAAGTGTATTTAACATATTCACTGCCTTCCCCTAGTATAGATAGCTGTACCTATTATATAATATATATATATATAATTCACTTGAATTAATATGATTAACTTTATTAGGTGTTAAACTCTGTTAAACACTGCAGCTACAACATCTGTTCTTTGTCTTGGTCAGTTCAAATAGTAATCATGCTTTTTTGATTATTAATGACGTTTTGCCAATCCTAATAGAGCAGAGCATATAGGGGCTATTAACAAGAAATGTACATTGTAACATTGAAAATACCTTACTTTAAATAAAATGCAGGCATTAAAACAACACAACAACACTATTATATCATTAATAGGCATAGTTATGAATAGGAAGACCATTTCTCTGTGAAAAACAAATTCACAAGCTTTTATTTTTAAAAAAAAAAACCTTTATAATACACATACATTAAGACCCATGCGTCCCCATAAACGTCATGCAATATGTCACATGACATCACTCAAGTGTGCTTGTTAACAATGTTGAATAGACTAAGTAGGAAGCAACTAAGTCATGTTTGCCTGGTGTAGAGAGAATGAGGCCTGGTCATGGCAACATTGCTGGGTGGGCCTATATATGGAGGCAGCTCTGAGAGGGGTGCCTCAAGGAGTGCATGCATTCCTTTGTTGTTATACATTATCCCCATGTTCTTTTATCAGAGGTGACAGAGGCCACAGGTTCCAGAGAATATGAAACTATAACTCCAATGACCTAACACATTGTGCAAACACCTCTAGCATGATTTAAAGACAACTCTGGGTAATGACCACAACTATCAACTATACAGCAGTTTTATTATAGGAGTGTTCATATTATTATTATTATTATTATTATTATTATTATTATTATTATTATTATTATTATTATTATTATTATTATTATTTATTTATTTATTTATTTATTTATTTATTTATTAGCAGACACCCTTATCCAGGGCGACTTACAGTCGTAAACAAAAATACATTTCAAGAATCACTGTACAAGCATTAATACAATTAAGAGCAAGATAAAATACAATGACTTCGGTTCTAGCAAGTACAAGTATATGACAAAATACGATTCAATAATGGAGCAGATAACAGTGTCAGTGATAGTTACATCAGGATACAATTAAATACAAAATACTACAGATTAAATAACACTTGACAGTTTCCATTCCACATATTGGTTTAATTCCAAGATGTGTACCTGTGTACCTGCAGTCCAGCAGGCATTTTGTGGACCAATTACCTAGTGAAAGTTGGCTGATATATATATATATATATATATATATATATATATATATATATAATGGGTGTTTATCGTAAGTGTAAGGCTAGTGTACAGCACATGACTTGATGGGATCTATGGGTAATCTGGATATTTTAAATTCTGTGTTATTAAAGGTTTTTAAAATATATTTTCTTTTTTAAATAAGGGACATATTTGTTGAGAAGGCTATTTTATTTAGTACATCAGTAGATATGTTTGTTCTATTAATCTATTTCTTTCCATGTTTGTTTTCATTTAGAAAATTGAGTTGAGTATTTTTTGTATTAAGTTGTTGCCACTTTAGCACAGCATAGTTTGATATTATACTTACTTTACAATGTAGACAAACTATAATACATGCTCAGTACAGAAATACAGTTTTGGAGTCATCGAAATCTTACAGATATTAATCAACCATTGTTTGTTAATATAAAAGCATGGTATAAATGAAATAAATCATTTTCCTGAACTGTTAGTCAGCTTTTCCCTAAAGACTCTTGTTATATTTAAGGTAGAATATTACATGATTATATATTGTATTTCTTAGTTTATACTTTCTGGGTATAAGCCCCAATTATATTGTTGGCAAGTGTTTATTGATTACAACCAGTGATTGATGGCTCCTAACACAAATCTTTTTTTTATTTCCACTAAGGGAGCCCACTCTGTTCTTGCTGTGTCCCAGACCCAATGGGCCTTTCCTTCTTACCCACGTATGGATGCCAGAGTAACCGCACGGCCAGTGTGGCAGCACTGCGGATGAAAGCACGGGAACACTCTGAAGCTGTGCTTCAATCAGCCAACCTCCTCCCTTCCACAAGCAGCAGCCCTGCCCCAGCAACCAAGCAACCCACGCAGGAAAACAGCCCTGACAAGTCAAACCGCTCCAAGGAACAGCTAGAAAAGAAAATAAACTTGTGAGATGCAATCTTGCAAGCCATGTATCAGAACAATAAGATGCATCAAATTTACTCTGTGGATAGAACCCTACTGCCTCTACATTTATACAGATGCTGTGTCGTCAATCCCTACTGAATTAAAAGAAGATAGTTCATCCCCAGGGATTATTTTCATCTTCCCCAACAAACTAACAGACTATTTATTTATTTATTTGTATTTATTAAATCAATGCATTCTCTAAATTAGGACACATTTATTTTTAATGTATATGTACTTTTCATAACAGAGCATTTTCTCATGTTTGATCTAAAGCAAAATATGAGGAACTAATATTGTTTTAAGGTATAAAACAAAACGCCTTGACAGCTAAGGGTGCAGTGTGCTGTTGTACTAACTATTACAAAGAAACATATGGTCAACAAATTATACTGACAAGTGCAAAAGAAAGAATAAAGAAGCATATCATCTTTGGATATCAGGCTTATATAAACTATACAGCTACTGTTACCTGTAACCTTTCAGTAAGAAAACAATGTAATACAAGGTTTCTTATTTATAAATCTTGTTTCATGCATTCAGTTATTTAAAATGCATCTGTAATGTGCCAAGAATGCAGAGTATACAAACATGTGGCTGTATTTCTGTTAATTACAGTGAATGCTTTTTTCAGATAGAAGCTTAAATCTAATATAAAAGATTTTCTGATACAAATTTGCATTTCTGATACAAATTTGAGTAGTAAGGTGAACAAAAAAAAATTACATATCATTACCTATTCCTGTGCTTGTTTGTTGTATTATATAATAATTATAGAGATAAACATTAATGTAACAATATAAATCTCTCGTAGCCTGTTGCTTGAGCCATCTGGCTCTTATTAATAATTTACTTTCCTGTACAACTGGAGAAAACGTCAAGAAACAAACAACGGTTGGTTCCTTAATTTATTTACTTTGAGGAACTCCACTGCCTTTTAAAAATGGATACATTTCCATTTATTGAGTCCATGTACACTTGTACACTAACACTTCATAACTAGGGTTCATGTACACTAAAACTTCCTTCTAACTGTTTGATTAAATTCTTGTTTCCTCCAGAAAGGTACATAAATAAGAGAACTGTTCAGCAAATTAAGAATACTTAACAGCATTGCATCTGTAAAGTAGTTAGGCTGATTAAATTTTGTGTCCTTGAGGATTTTCAGAAAATTACTTTTGATCGTCAGTAACACAATTAAGTAAACTACACGCACATTAGCATGAATAATTGATAAGGAATTATGTATTACCACGAAGTAGTGATTTAATAATTCATGATGCGACACCCTAGTGAATCTGCAGAACTAGATAACGTCAAAAGTCTTGCCTGGTATCGCTGGGAGCACTGTGCAAATACAGATGCTATGTTGTTTGGTTGTGTATAAAAAGTATGTGGTGCATGATGTGGATTTTTTGTACAAATCATATTAATAAAATGAAGGATTCAGATAAATTAAAATTGTATTTATTTGGAATATCAAAGCTCCCACATTTCATATTCTAACTATATATATATATATATATATATATATATATATATATATATATATATATATATATATATATACACAGCTCTTTACATTTTCCTAGACTTTTCTAGAATTAGGTTCTGCATTATCATATTGAAATTTCTAGCACCTTGTAGACAATTCTATCATAGCATCAAAGGGTATGAATACTTTTGAATGAATTAATTTCTTGATAACAATGCCTCTAGTGGTTGCACATGTTTCTGATTGTCTTATTAAAAAATAAAAAATAAGCCCAATTCACAAAACTTTAACTTGTGAGTTATTTAAAGAATGTTTTGTTGTTAAGTACTCTTTGGTGTGTTAAATAAAACTGACATTCAGGAAAGTGTTCAAGACTGTAAGATTCTAAGATTGAATCTATCAAAATGTTCGTTCAAAAACTCAAGAGCTAAAGATTTGTGAATAGGATCCACTGTCAAAACTGTATTATTTTGTTTTGGTAGTATTTATTACATGTTTAGGGAAAAGTAGCCAGTTACAAAATATTTTTCATTTAGCATCGTGAAAAATATAAAGGTTCAGATTGATTTAGAAAGATGTGCAGGTTATAGCAAAGCAAGTCTGTATTGCTTTTTAATTCTCATGTTTTTAAAAAGATCAATACATCAATCAATTATGCTCATCCCTTGTGAACATTTTTACAAACGTAGCATTCTTTAAATGCAGGGAGTAATGTTTCTGAAAGGTGCTTACAGGTATTCCAATAAGTATTTTCTGCTTACTCAGCACCCACAAAAACAAATACATTGCAAACTTCATTAAATTCTTGATATCAAGAGCAAAACATTCAGAGTAGTCTCTTTGCTTGCCGTTTGTCAGGGCATTCTATGATACAGTGAACTTTCAGCAAGCTTTTACTATAAACTCTATACAGTTCAAGGGTATATTTTTCTGTTTATATTAGAACAACCGAGTGGACATAACTGTATACCAGTCCATATCTAGTTCATATTTAAAGATTATTTTTTCTACTTTTTATCATAATTTCTCACATAAAAAATAACATAATTTATAAATTGCAGCATCAACATCATTTTTTGTCTTGCATTTCATAGATATCCACATTGTGTCTACTTAATATAAGTTTATTAAACAAAGAATAGTCAGCTTGACTGGTTTCACTAAAGATGCCTATATCAGGGTCTCCAGAGAGCAAGGGTTGTATGGGAAATTGAAAGACCTGCCATAAAACTATATTGTATAGTTCTAGCATGGTCGCCCAGCACAGCGCTGAAATTGCTCTGGAAGGTTACTTCTCGATGATTAACACCACTAAGGGAAGCTCCTATTGAGAATGTGCTGCAACAGTTTGGGGCCTTGTTCAAATTGCATATCTGAAATGAGTGCAGTCTAGAAACAGAATCATCTGCCAACCAAGCGCTTACTGTATACAGTGCAGAGATTATATTTGAATAACAAGGAGTGGTTTATGGTCCAGCGAAACAAAACAATGTGCTACATATTAAAGAGGTTTCCATTTATAGCATATAGCATAAACTTTAATGCATATAAAAATGGGAATATTTGTTAATGATCTACACATTGGTTAGTTTCAGGGTGTAAAATTAAACCAGGTTGGAATGTCTCCAGAAGTGACCCAAACAATTCTATTGGCAACCAAATCATGAAACAGTGATCAGAATGGGGTGATTGGATTGGTTATTTTGTGTATTGCAATTTGCCAATTGTCCAAAAGGGGGCATTGACATGTCAGTTCCAGAATAAGATGTGAAAAGTGATCAATATAGATAGATAGCCACCTCACGTGCAAAGTGTAAGCATAGTATAGAAAGCACAATTTATACACTGTTCTACATAACAGATATGAGCATGCAGGATAATAATAATAATAATAATAATAATAATAATAATAATAATAATAATAATAATAATAATAATAATAATAATAGTGGAATTAATCATTAGAAATTAGATGTATGGTAAAAAACAAAAAAAACAAAAACATAATTAATGTTGTAGAGTACATGCATATGTGTTGATTATAATATTTCCAATGATGATATTCAGGATTATCCCTCAGGAAACAGTTAGGCAGTTCAGGATTAAATAATAGAAAACAAATTCATGATATTAGCTAACTTCAAATATATTCAGTGTGAAATATGCAGCCTGGAGCTGCGCACCACTGCATTGTGGGTTCTGTAGTCACAAAATGCCTTCATTTGGGTAAAAAAATAAACAAAAAAACTACACATCCTGGCTCTGTTGCTGTGCCATTAGTCAGCAGTTTTCCCATCTCAGATCCCATTTGTGTCACATTTTCTGTGAGGTTTTGGGGATCACTGTAGGGTTATATATATATATATATATATATATATATATATATATATATATATATATATATATATATATATATATATATATATTTTTAGTATACAACCCCACAGCGAATTACCCCGTGCAAATTAAACCAAATAAAAAGGGACAACAGCTGGATAAAGGACTCCAGACAGTGGAGCGGAGCATTCCTTTGAACTTTGCTGCTTGGGGATTTGTAGATGAGCACATTTCCATCTGTTGGTGAGATAAAAGACTGCAGTTGAGATGTGAAAGGATGGCCCTCCCCAACTATTGATGTCATAGAAGTGCCTGTAAATGTTTTGCAATGACTGCTGGGCATGATTGGTATGGAACAATTATCAAACATTAATAAAGCACAATGCAGCATTTTAACAAGGATGCACCACACCCCACATTAACATTATATTGCATGCTTGTATGTACAGTATCAAAACTGAGGTTCATGCACAGTAAAAAAAATAAATAATAAAACATCACAGATAAGCTACTATGTTTTACTAAATACACCTGATCTTACCTGATTCCTTGTGCTTGCACTGGTTAGATAGTCTGTCTCTTTTCTTGGTACAGTCAATCTGTCTCATGGCAAAATCTGGATGTCAGAAGTGAAGCTTTATAGCCCTCTTATGACAGGTGTTGACGAATGTGTTGTAGAGACAATGCAAATAATTCATCACAGTTTTCTTTTTCACTTGTGGATGTTATGTTGTCATTTTAGATCTACCATCTTTATAAAATAAATGAATGCATTCAAATTCATACACTGTCCTCGTGCCAAGCCATGTGAATGAATAATACACCCTGTTAGAAGAATGACAAACCCTAAAATGAAATGCCTAAGTTGTTTAATTCTGGTCTAGAAGCCTTGTTGGGTTTTACTATCTGAAAAAAGAAGTGCAACTACTAGCCTTTTAAATAGCCTTGAGAATCTAGCCCTTAATCTATTTTTCAAAACACAGTGCATTCAGATTCAAAGATGTACATCTAGTTTTTTGGTATATTTTTGACAGCGTTTTAAGTACAGTACTAACAACAACTGGCACAATACCAGTCTCCTTAGTACTGTATCTGTTTCTATAATTTGTATATTTTATTGAATCACACATAACACATTTGAAATACATTTTTTGTTTCTAACTTTTAAAACAGGTCCTAAAATATGTTTAACAAATCAGAAAATGAAATAATGTCACCAGTGTGGAGGGCAGCAGTGTGGAGTAGTGGTTAGGGCACTGGACTCTTGACCAGAGGGTTGTGGGTTCAATCCCCAGTGGGGGACACTGCTGTTGTACCCTTGAGCAAGGTACTTTACCTAGATTGCTCCAGTAAAAACCCAACTGTATAAATGGGCAATTGTATGTAAAAATAATGTGATAACTGTATAATGTGATATCTTGTAACAATTGTAAGTCGCCCTGGATAAGGGCGTCTGCTAAGAAACAAATAATAATAATGTATTTCTTGAATTTGAATGTAAATCAAGTATGCTAATTCAAGAAAAAAAATACATATTTCTTGCAAATTCCACATATTTTCAAAGAATTAACATCTGAGTCTCTAAATAAAGTTGGTAAATTTTTATTTTTTTGTAACAAAGAAGTTATCTCTGAAACAGCAGGTCACGTCAAGTAAAAAGATACTTCTTTCAACAGTTTGATATGATTTAATCAGGCGTTTTAAGAAATGATAAAAGAAAAAAAACATATATAAAAAAAACCTTAATTATCTTTGCTTATATCCTAAAAGGAGGATCAAAATGTCAAATAATTTAATTTACATTTCTTAAATCCTAAGAGATATTGCACAAATATATATATATCTGTGAAATCTGTGAAAACCATAACATTTAGTGCTTTACAATGTTAAAACATTATAGACTACTATTTTGTTAAAGATGGTACGGTGGCTCACTGAAGTGATGGGGAAAAAATCTAAATGTGTTATGTCTCGATCCTGAGATCATTTATCTTGTGATCTCGACATAATGGTTGTAATGTTGAGTTCCTGAGATAAATGATCTTCTATTTATTTTTTATCCTTAATGAGCCACCATAAGAAGATGCAATATAAGTGAGAGCAAAAAAATCATACATGTTTTAACTGCATAGGTTCTCTGTATTGTCATACAATGAATTAATAGAATGTTCCTTACTAGTCTAAAACATTTGTCTTAGGAAATCACAGCAGCTTCAATTGGACAACACTGTATATTTGCAAATAGCTAGTAGCACATTTTTTATTTTTAAAATCTGCATTTAAGTATATAACAACAAATCAAAAAGAACCACTGTGATAAGTGAAAAATTATAATTTACAGCACTGATATTCATTAATGTGTACTGTATAGTCACCAAAAACAGTTGTTACCAAGAAAAAAAAAATGCAATTGAAACATGCAGCCTTTTACGGCTAAAATGCTGTGATGAAGCACTGTCATTCTATTTGAAAAAAAAAAAAAAATGGGCATATATAATTTAAAAACCACCAGACAAATGCCCAACATATAAGGTCACCTATTTTTTTTTAAGAATAGGCCTTTTCAATGGAATGGTTTCCTTTTATAGCACAACACATTCTTTCAAAAACAGCATTGATTTATCTATTGTTTTCATTCAATTAATATATATATATATATATATATATATATATAGAGAGAGAGAGAGAGAGAGAGAGAGTGAGCGAGAGAGAGAGAGAGAGAGAGAGAGAGAGAGAGAGAGAGAGAGAGAGAGAGAGAGCGAGAGAGGAGAGAGAGAGAGCGCATTTTGTTTAATTCATTTATAATGAAAAGTTGTATGAATCCCAGTTTCTAAACTAGATTACAGTTAAACTAAAAGGGAAAGTAGTAAGAATGTACTTTTATTTCCATAACTTGTTCTTAAAAAAAGTTTTAATATGTTCTTTCATATCCGTGTTCTGTTTTTGCTGGGTGTTTCTAAACAAGTTTAAGAATGCTTTTTTTTTTATATCCCTGAATCTATAAAATGCTTTCAACTGCAAAATCTTCTAATTCACTCATTGGTATTATGTCCAAGTTCTTGTGGCTGCTACCTTCTTTCTCTTCACTGTACATTGATCCATCAGTCAGTTGATTATGAGAATCATACACAGGCTCGATGTACGGGTGACTTTCTTCATTGTACTTCTGGTTAATAGCATCCTGTGCCCAGATCTCTGAAAGTTCATTTATTTCCTGATCATCCATAAGAGCTGCCGGTGCTGACATCTCAGAAGACGACCTCAGTGGTAAAGATGTGACAGGTAAGGGCAGAAATCCAGGATATAATACATAAGGAGGGTTCAAAACCTCCAACGATGATGCATGTGATAATCCGCCTTCCGCTGATCGAATAGATAACTGAATATATTTTCCAGTTTCTGGATCAAAAAAGGTTTTAGTTTTCACTTGGACAGGCATATCTACAACAAAATATTGACCAGACTCAGGGTCTTGTAGCAGCTTTCTTTGGGTAATTGGGAAAGACTGGATTAATGGTGCTGTCACAATATTAGGGACTGGTGAAGCAGCCTTTGGTTCAAGGTGCACAGGCTGTAGTACTGGTGTTGAATTCATAGGTATTGGTGATGGCGACATATGTGTAGGAGATGATGGCACACTGGAAACTGTTCTGATAGGTTTCTTTTCGATTCGACTAGTACTTTCTGTTTTTGGCTTTGTTTCAGCCTTTTTTCTTCTGTTGGTAAGCTTCTTGGCACGTCTAAGTCCTTTTTCAGTTTTCGGGGGAACAGTGGGTGGTTTGCCTAATGGTTTATTTTCACTAACGCTACTGATTGAATCTGACCTTTCACTAACATCTTTCAGATGTTTTTCTTCTTCTGTGCAGACAGCACTTGCAACCTTTTCGTCTATGTGTACGGTACTTGCGGCACAACTTTCTATGTCTTCTGACTTTGCGTTTACAATCAATTGACTTCCTTCTTCCACTCGCACTGAATTCAGCTGAATTAAGCATTCAACTTCATCAGTAAGTGGGACTTCATCTTTAACTAAGCCTTCACTTCTAACAGGGGCTTCACCTTTAACTGAGCCTTCTCTTCTAACCAGGGCTTCAGCTTTAACTGAGCCTTCACTTCTAACAGGGACTTTACCTTTAACTGAGCCTTCACTTGTAACTGGGACTTCACCTTTAACTGAGCCTTCACTTGTAACTGGGGATTTACCTTTAATTGAGCCTTCACTTGTAACTGGGACTTTACCTTTAACTGAGCCTTCACTTCTAACAGGGGCTTCACCTTTCACTGAGCCTTCACTTCTAACAGGGGCTTCACCTTTAACTGAGCCTTCACTTGTAACTGGGACTTCACCTTTCACTGAGCCTTCACTTCTAACAGGGGCTTCACCTTTAACTGAGCCTTCACTTGTAACTGGGACTTCACCTTTAACTGAGCCTTCACTTCTAACAGGGGCTTCACCTTTAACTGAGCCTTCACTTGTAACTGGGACTTCACCTTTAACTGAGCCTTCACTTGTAACTGGGGCTTCACCTTTAACTGAGCCTTCACTTGTAACTGGGGCTTTACCTTTAACTGAGCCTTCACTTGTAACAGGAGCTTCACCTTTGACTGAGCCTTCACTTGTAACTGGGGCTTCACCTTTAACTGAGCCTTCACTTGTAACTGGGGCTTTACCTTTAACTGAGCCTTCACTTGTAACAGGAGCTTCACCTTTAACTGAGCCTTCACTTGTAACTGGGCCTTCACTTGTAACCGGGGCTTCACCTTTAACTGAGCCTTCACTTGCAACCGGGGCTTTACCTTTAACTGAGCCTTCACTTGTAACAGGGGCTTCACCTTTAACTGAGCCTTCACTTGTAACCGGGGCTTTACCTTTAACTGAGCCTTCACTTGTAACAGGGGCTTCACCTTTAACTGAGCCTTCACTTCTAACAGGTTCTTCACCTTTAATTGAGCCTTCACCTTTAACTGAGCCTTCACCTTTAACTGAGCCTTCACTTCTAACAGGGACTTCACCTTTAACTGAGCCTTCACTTGTAACTGGGACTTCACCTTTAACTGAGCCTTCACTTGTAACTGAGCCCTCACCTTTAACTGAGCCTTCACTTGTAACCGGGGGTTCACCTGTAAGAGGGATTTTCTCTGTAACTCGGTCTTTGTCATACTCTTCATAATAGGCCTTTGCAATTTCAAATTTCTCAGGACTGCTTCCACTTCCACTAAGGCCATTCACCTCAACATCCTCTTGAAATATTTTTTGCAATGGTGCTTTTACAGACTTGATTACAGGTGATGTCTGGAACGTGTTGTCTTTAACTTTAAACCAATTTCCCTTTACTGAAGACGGAGATGATGCGGTAGATGATGATACTGGTGTGTAAGCCATAGCATCATCTATTAAACAATGAACCCAGCTTCTTTCCTCCACACCATTCGAAGGCAAATCATGTTCTTCCTTTGGGGATGTACTTTGATTTCTCATAGGTGTCGGATGGCTCTCAACTTCACTTTCTCTCTCACTTTCATGGTTACTTAGTGCATAATACTGCAACTCTATATTTTCAATTTCCTTCTTTGTCTCATCTGCAGTATTTTTAACCTTGTGACTCTTTTCATCATTACCATTTCCATTCCTCAAAGTTAACTCTTCATTCAAATTGTGATCCAAATCACTTTGCTGGCGGCCTTCTAATGATAAATATGATTGTTTAGAGGGCTTTGTTCTACCATCTGTACTTCCTTTACACGAAACACCAGGACTGTGCTTCACACTGCTTTCCTGCAAGGGAAAGCTAGGGGTTGTCTGCGTCTTGTGGAAGCTGCTAATATTTTGGATGGCAGTATGCTTTTCAACATTATCATTCTCTTGTGGTGAACTAGACTGTGGAGGGTTCTTTGTTAATACTGGTATTTCTTTGGTTTCTTCCTTCACAATATCCTCTTTCTTGTACAGTTTCAAAGAGGGGTATTCTGGTCTCTTTCGCAAGGTGACTTCACTCGATCTGGGGCAATAGTATAAACCATTGTTTATACTACTTTCGCTTTCAACAGATCTCGTTTTATGTATTGCAGCTTCCTGCATTACATGACTGAGGCCTTTGGAATTAGCAGCCTCTTTTATGGTTTGAGGTGAACTTAATGTCAGATAGTCATCTGAGATACATACAGCAGCTTCTCTTTTATCAGCGATTTGTGTGTTCAATGTTTGCGAAGTGGAGGCGATGCTAGGGGTGATGTCTGTCCTTTGTAATTGTGTAGAAGAATTAACAGGAGGGTCTGAGCTAATCGGCACATTTTTCGGAATTACCTCTTGGTTTGAGGTCTGTTTATTTCGGTCTTGTATTTGGTGGCTTCGAAAGGTAGATGGGCTATAAGTACTTTTTACTCTTTTCCTGTTATCTTTAAGATTAAATAACAAGCTTGAAGCCATAGATTTATAACTGTCACGTAATTTGCTCTCAGCAACAGCTTTAAATTCATTTTCATGTGACGTTGTTAAGTCAATGATTGGTGGAGATAACACACTTTGTAGGATTTCAGATGTTTCCGTATCTTGTCTAGCATGAATAACTGGTGTCAAGAGTTTGGAAATGTTAAAGCTCGGTATTTGTCCATCCACAACTGTGTGCACTTTGTGGAGGGTTGGTGTTGACTTTGTGAAAGAAAAATTGCTGTCTTCTTTTCTACTACATTTTTCACTAAATGGTGAAACAGTACAGGGACGAGGAAGGGGAAGTTTGTTTTTAATCATGTTTCTATTTCTTCTCCACGGTGGACAGGTACGCCCCATTTCTGATTCACTTCTTTTCTCAAGCATGGAGGCTTTTTGCAAAACAGAAGATGATGCACACCCTGTGATACAGGCATCATCTTTTTGGTGTTTTAGCATTTTCCTGTCCTCATTTGGTGGGGTTCTAATTCTATGTGCTGCTGTAAGTTCTTTGTAAACAGGAGAGTCGTACCATTTAGGGATTCCATTTGTGGGCAAAAGGTCTTCCGCATCTTCTTTCTCAAATGGAAATTCATTATAATCTTTCCATGACCTGAATGGACTGTATTCACTATGAAGAAAACAATTCCTGAAGCTCAACCTTTTCCCTTTACTATTATTTGGGTCCACTGTGGACTTATGAGTTATTATCATGTCAGAGGATTGCAAATTGTTTCTGGCTGGGAGTAAATTATACATTTTTTTCTTTCTATCATCTTCATCAGATTTCTTACTTGACATATAGTTTTGCTGATAGGCAACAGAGAATTCAGATAATTCTTTCTCAATACTCAACAGGGCAGATTTATCCCATGATGCAAAGTCACTTTCTTTATGCATTCTATCATTTTTAGTAGCTGCTACAATGCATTGTTTGTTGTCCAGGTTTATGCTACTGTCACAGTCATTTTCTACTATATCAAATGCCTTAATCAGGGAAGATACTTTTGAGATGTTCTTTTTTGGTCTACAGCTTGCCCCAATAACACCGTTGCTCAGATGAGTTGCTATATCATTTTTTATGCCATTTTCTGCTTCTTTGGAACTGTGCCTGACTGACTGCTGGAATGTTACAGCAACTTCAGAATTTTCTTCCACTTCTTTAGATTTAATACTAACGGTATGTCTTTCTTTTACAGACTTTTTCAGGATATCTGGGTTTTTATTTTGCACATTATCAATGAAACTGCGTTCAAGTGGAGAGACAGCAAAATCTGAGTCATTATAGATGGCTTCTTCCCCAATGCATAAACTTCTAAATGCACGGTCTGTCAGATTGCTAACTTCTCTGTCAGTATCATCCATAAAACTTCCAATGCCTGACATGTCACTAAAGCCATCCGTATATTTGTAGTGCTTCTGCATTCTTCCTCTGTGACTCATATGGCGGTTATCCAGAAAACTCATTTCAACTCAGTTGTCTCACTCAGTCTTGCATCAACGTTGTCTTGCATTTACAAATTCACCTTCCAAAATCCTCAAATAATTATCTGTTTCCTGTAAATAATTACAGAAGAAACATTTGCCTAAGAATTACAACTTTAATAACAATGAAAAGCAGTATTTCCACTATAACATATTTAGGAAATAGAGTACTACAAATTCAACTTGCACAAATAATGAATTAATAAAACCTAGCTGTATATGAGTACATACTATTGTATGCAGTCAAGCCCATATTAACACCTTTATCCTGGATATCCTTGTCTGTAGTTGGTGTTATTTCTCAATTGCACCCCAGATAATTACACTAATTTCAACTCTTTTAAAGGAGAAACTACCACAGGGAAATTAGGACTACAAATGCATTGATATTTTGGATAACATCAGCTAAAAAAAAGGATAACAAACACTCAGGGGCTTCAAATTTAGGTATGTGACTGTATTCGTATTAGATTAAAATATATTATATCGTACAGTTAGAAAACTATACAAGGCTCCAGCATGCACTTAGATGAAGATAAATACTTTCTCTTCAGAATTTCTTTTCCCTAAAATGTCCTTATTATGCCAGTCTTACTCCCATGGGATGCACGTGATCATTTCTTGGGGTCATTCCATTCAAAAGGCACTTGCTGTTCCAATTGGGTTTTTCATGTTGAACAATAGAATACATACATTATGTTTTTGGAAATGTGCAGTTCCTAGCCCTGTAACCGTAGTAAGCTTTGTAACAAAACAACTAAACCTGTTAGTGCTTATAGCTAGAAAATGCATCAAGTTCCAAACTGTTACCATGAACACCACAGGGGAAAGTTCATGTTGGAATTGAACATTTTGTCAACTTTGGTTACCTGAAGAATTACACATTGACCTACTCTTCAGCCCCAACAGCTGAAGAGATATGGACTGTTCCAACCCTCAGTCTATGAGGGGGAATGTCACAAGAGCATTTGGAGATAGAGAGGAAATAAAATGTATTCCAGCATTAGTTTTTGACCACCACCAAGCATACCCAAGACAGCAACCTTTTGTTACTAGGATTGACCCGATTAGAACCTCAATGTGCCCATCCTGGAGTGATACATAAATACATAGGTTAATTAATGACTGAATACATGCATCCAGTTCTTGCTTTAACATTGTTTGGCCAGGACATGGAGTAGAAACATAATTTTCTCAAAGACCTACCTGGCTTGCAGGCTGAAATTGCAGCATACCTTGTGTGCATTGTAGTTTATGCTTCTTTACATTTAAAGATTCCTTGCTGTGTGGTGTTTGGTCTCATCGATGCCCATCTATAGTAGAAGTTAAAAATAGTTAATCATACTACTGTGATAGTAAATCTTTCATCCACTGTGTCTGACCTTCAGCTAAACCAACCTCTGTGATCTCTGGTATCCTTGCTCATAATATAAAGACAATTGTAACACCAATCCTATTCTATTTTAAACATTATGACAACTCAGTTATGACTACACTTTTGAATATAATTAATGTTTCTTGGTTGGTATGTTGTAACTTTACAACATACCAACTAAACAATGCTTAACAACAAATATTTCAGACAGACTGTATGTAGTCAAAATAAGGCACTGTCTCAGAACCTGCACCATTTTCTTTTACTTTTTAAGAAATAAAAGATTCACAATAATGTAACCAGCATAAAATGATGTTATAGAAATGCCACATGCCACAACAGGATGAAATATTTTATCCTCTTTTACAGACAACAACAAAAACACAACAGATTACTTTCAAAAGTAAGAAGAAACTAAACTTCTGACATTATAATCTGTTATGAAGTCACGTCAGTGTTGAAGTCGGGGTGTATGTTCAGAAATGGCTAAGAAATTGCTATCAAATAGACAGCATACAATGTCAAATGAGGTTAGCTGTCACAGGCCCACTCTCTTACAAACAAACTGCCACACAGCGCAAGTCTCACTTTCCTCAATGCCATGCTGTCAATTGAAACTGATAGGCATACTGTGCACCACATTAACTATTTTTAAACTAATGTACATCATTGAAAAGCAAGAGCAACAGTAAGAATTCAACCTGGACCCTAGTGGCTACCAAAAATAAGGCTTCTACTGCTGAGCTAAAGGAATGGCTGTGCTAAACTCAGGTCATCAGTGATTCTTTGAAGTCACACCTGCCTTTTTGCATTCCTTGTCCAGAACTCACCCCATCAGGATCATAGTCCAAGTGCTACAGCATTAATCTATTACACAGCAAAGTAAGAGAGATGTATTGTAATGTTGAGAAGTTTGCCAGTCAACCCCCATCAATTGTTAATAAGTTTAAATGTACTGAAATGTCGGCATGTCTTTAAACAAACTATATTGTACACACCTTTTCGTCTATGCTAGCTGAAAGTGCAAGTTATCAAAGTGTTGCGAGTAAGTAGCTTATATACATAAAAACATAATCATAAACTCAGAGATCCATTAAAAACATGTGTTCACCTAACTTAGTTTCTGCAGTAAATGGCTTAAAATGTTGGCAGAGAATTTAAATAATTCCAAGCACCCAACCACCCCCCCCCCCCCCCCCCCCGCAAGAAAATACCACAGTGTCAACGGATATGAGCTTGAAATTGACTATATCTGAAAGAATATCATACAATCGAAGAATAGAATTAGTTGTCCATGTCCATGTTTATGTTTGTATGCCTGTAATCCCTCACCCTTCTACTAACAAAGCACTTTATGTCACACATAAATTGAATATAATCTGATAAGAAGCCATTCTCTTGATAATGTAAATAATCTTCAGTAGTGCCATTCCACACCATCTCTCCACACTACACAAGCTACACATTATTCCTGTACTTGCTTACTTCTTACTGAATATTTTTAAGTATAGAAACTAATTTAATGTTATTTATTCACTATGGTGCACATTTAAATGATCTAAATCAGTCTGTCAAAACACTGCTGCCATTCAGATAACAATATTGTTAATATATGTTAAATTGATTGCATTACACTATGTCAGTAGTTGGATTTGGATATCGTTGGACCAGCAACTTGTTTATGACGTAGTTACAGCAAATATAGGCGTGCCCACGACTCCTCTGATATGCTATATGGTAATGTTTACATTTTTCTCTAACAAGAATATTTTTTTTATTTATTTATGAATAGCATATTTAGTACAAGATTTTTGATCTGTTTTGAAGATTTATGACCTACAAAATAGTTTTCATAGAACAGGAAATGGTATAAATTATGTTACAATTTAGATAAGTCAAGCTTTTATAGGTTATTCGAACTGGTCAATGAATACTAAATGGTGTCTCAGAACAGTTTGGGCCCTGAAGCTAGATTCTGCTGTACATCTCAAGCATATAGTCATACAACCTAGGGGCTGGGTTCAGCACCCCTGAAGCATAATGGATAATTCACAGCACATATTGGCTGAGTTTAAGACCCATTGAATGCTTCTTCAGATGTGTGGGGTATCCAAAATTGAACAATTCTATTTGTGAGTTATAGCAACTTCAATTACAGTATTTAACTCTGATGTCCATTTTCTGTTATATCTTTTTGTGGGATGCCAGTTTCATGCACAGAATCATGGAACCCTCAGACTTAAAGAGTTTTGAAATATGCCTCACATTTTTGTTAAGCACCTTCTATCAGTTCCGGTATCAGTACTGACATCCTACAATGGTCAGAAATCATTGGTACACTGTATTGCATTTCTTTACCATGAAAGTAAATTTGTCTGACCATGTGCTGCCACCTGTGGTTTGAAGCTGTAGTTCAATCACAATGGAATACAATCTTGTTTCAAAAGTTCTCTTCCACAGAAGCTTTTACATTTTGTGTTCAAAGAAACCATTTGTTTCTCATTCTGAATAAAGATTACATGGCCTGGGCTGGGACCAAATCAAAACTTTGACAACCCGCTAATCGCACTTAACAAAACTGTAGAGTAGAAGAAATAAGATACTTAAAAAAAAAAAGAAAATGCTATTAAATACAGTTTTGTTAAGTGCGATTAGCGGGTTGTCAAAGTTTTGATTTGGTCCGGGCCCTAGTTGCCCTGTGTATTGTCAGATAACATGTAATGTGAATACTACAACATATATACTTGAGACATTGAGAACCACCCAGTGAGTTGAACTTAATGTCTGATTTCACAGACCTTGATTAGCACTTTGGATACTTTATGTTACCTCAGGTAAGGTAGTCCACAATTAGTGTTAATCAGGTATAAAATCCTACACATCATTTCCTTTCAATCTTCAAACTAAATGCATTGTTTTTTGCACAAAACGTCTGTGAACCAACTTTACCCCCTCGAGCAACTAAACAGTCCTTTACTGTGCAAGCTTTGTATCTATAGTACTAACATGCACTATGACTGTGTTTCCTATTGACAGTGCTGCTTAAGATTGATAAAGAATAAAATAACTGACTACGTTTACAAGTTACTTCATAAAACAGTTATCAGAAACAAGTAAGCAATCTGTAATCTGTAATCAATCAACAACTGTAATCAAGTAACTGCCAGCTGATAATATCATAGCCATAGCTACTTTTAGGAAGCATATGTATGTGTGTACTATGCAAAGAAACAACTGGGGAGAAAGTACAGTATTTATATGAATATATGTTGTATACAGTACCAGCATACTGTATACAGTTTGTACCCCAACATATAGCTTTCATATCTTTACCACGTCGCCCCTAGTGTCTACTTTTTCTGGCATACATGCTTGATTAAAGTCAAGAATAGCATGTGAGCCCATTTATATCACCCAGTTCTGACCATCAAGTGACACCACCTATCCCCTCTCCATTTTTTATATTTTACTTTTATTAAGCTGAGTATACCATAAAGGGTATCCGTTCTGTCTCAATCAAAATTTAGCAGCCATTTAAGATATTTTCCATTACCAATCACAGTCCTGATGATTTATCTGTGCCTGGTTCAATTACATGTTTATTTTTAACCCCTAAAGCAGTTCCTACCCCTCTACTGTAGCCTTTTATTGCATTCAGTAAAATATAAAGATTATCTTTACAGCTGTTAAAAAAGTAACTATTATACAGAAGTATATTATCAGCGTGAAAGATTGTTGTATGTAACTATTTATTGTACAAGTACAAAAGGAAAAGAGTTCCTGGAGACTGAATGCACATTGTTTTAATGTACATTAAATTCCCTGACATATTTCTTAACTTGTAAGACTTACTGAACATAGTATGACAGTAGTTTTAATGGCCCAGTTCCTACCTGTATAAACCTTATTCATTTCCAAATATCTACAGTATGTAGAATAAGTTTAAAATGATCTATGCTAGGTGTATTTAATTTTCACAAACACACTGATATATACTTTTTTTTAAAGAAAACTATAGAAATTAAAAATAGACTTAAAATGTGGTCTACATAACCATAATAAATTTCTGCATTTAAAACGATTTATAAAGAACATGTACTTTCTAGAACAGTAGTTCTTAACTTTTGAATCATGTATGAATAATCCTCTTACCTTTCAATCTTGTATTCCATTTTGATGTGAGATCACTGGTCAAGCCTCAAACTGCCCTAATTCACCAGGAAATCCAAATAATGTCATTTGAGCAGGGACGCTGTAGCAAAACAGACATGTTTCTGTTACTTTATAGAACATTCGATGGCCAGAAATACAATTTGTTGAAGAAAAGAAATAGCAAGCCAACCTTTTACCACTCTTAGGCCTCCCAAACCAGGTGAAATGAACTAAGCAAGGAGCCAGAAGTAAGTAAAAAGTACTGAAATAGACATGGGAGCCAGAGAAACCAAACAGAGTCGTAATATGGGAAGAAGCTAGCACACGTATTGAAATAACCATTTGGTGTCAGGTATCAAGCAGATGAAATAAACAGACTCATCAGCTATTTTTATATATGGAATTGCAAGCTCTTAAACCTTTACAGTCATACTTACCTCCTCTGTATTTGGCATAGCAAAATAATATAAAAACAGCAACACTATATTCAAACTGAACTGTTTTTCAAAAATATTCCTTCTGAATCAATCTAGTTAGGGCTGCTGCTGAGCACATGAGCTGTACATGCTTTATCTTGCTGATGCATTTAAACAAAAATAGCATATTGCATCACATTGTCCCACAGTTCCTTGGGAGTAAGAGTCTGATGTACACCACCTGATTACTCTAATGTTATTAAAGTAGACAACAAGAAAAGTATTCGTTCTCTTGCTTTGTGAAACATTTAAAATATGTCCCGAACCATTTAGGAAACAAGTACCACAAAGTATAAACAACTCATATTTACTACTGACCTAAGGATAATAAATATACCGTACATGCTTCAGATAGGATTTCAAAGCTAACTAAAATTTAATTGCAACAATTCTCAAATCTGAAGCATTTTTGTATATGGTACTTTATTGACAGAAGATTGGGCCCTAATTCATATCAAGGGAATGCCTCCTGGGCCGTACTGATTTGGGAGTTGGTTTATGCAAATTGCATGAATAGGCCTATAATTACCATCACATTGATGCAAAGTGTGTGAACACGGCCTACCATTGCTTTATTCTGAAATTAGAGTATTGCATGACATGTCATTTCCCAATCTCTATTCCTCAACAGCAAATTGTCACGTGGTCAAAACTTGATAGTTCCTATTTTCTTCTACCGCGACCTACTCTTCAGTACAAGGTTGTGTGTTGCGCTTACATTTAACAATTATTTTTTAAATGTTTTTTATTATTGTGTACAGCAACTTAAATGTGAAGCGTTATCATAAAAAATATAGTTTGGTACTTTTTTATGAAAAAGTAATACAATGTTAGTACAAAAGTTCTCAAAACAAAAGTATAAAGAAATAAGCAAAAAGTGCAGCTTCCTGTTATATTTCAAGGAAGTAAAATGATAGGTGTGTCAAATCAGGAAGTAGGGCTGAAAACATTCCTTTTACTTAACAACACCAGCACATGTTTGTTTGTTTTTTATACATGTAATACATTATTATACTACATTAAAAATAGAATCAGATTTTAATATAGAGCTTTTGTATTTGAAATATTGGGGCTGGTTTTACTCATTTCTTAAATAAAAACAATACTTTTGCTGTACATACAGTATAGTGTATGTGATGTGATTCCGGTCTTGGAATATTAAATTATTTAAAGAAGTCACAACAATTCATATGTATGTCTGCACAAGGTGAACTATGACTGCTTTCTCCTTAACAGCTACAGTGCATTTTGGTAACATGAATGTATTACACTTTAATGAGAGCCTAAAAAATCTTAGTTTAGTCATACTGGGGCGATTTCCTGCTAGTGCTGTGTAGGCACTTGGAGCCTCTTAAAAGTAGAAAGGAATTCAAGGGCATTTTTATTGTACTATCTGCAGACACTTACCTCTTAGCAAAGAAGGTCATGAGGCCTACAGAAAACCTTTCCAGATACACAGCCACACAGTTTCCAAATGTTTTTCATGTCAAGTGATCTTCCTGCAGCCTTATATTGCAGACAGTCAATGCTATAATAGGAGATGGGCGCTGTGAATATTTTCCCAGGAGTCCTGGCTGCCAGCGAGTGGGGCTTGTTGACATGATGGACAGCCACACATGTGCTCTAACAGCAATGAGGTCATTCATGGATGCAGATAGACACTCTGAAGCATGTTATAGTCCAGCAGCAGAAGAGGCATTTCTGACTGACTGGATCTGAATGGCTGACTATCACACTTCCAGAAATGCCAGACTCCTCCCTGTTTACAGCATTCCAACCAGGGGCAGATGTCAATCGACGCTAAATTATACAGCATTACCTTTTTTGACCTGAATCAAATTATACTGCATAACAGTATTAACGTTTTTTGTTATTTTCATTATTTTGAATGATGCCAGTTGGTATTGTTCCATAAGAATTGGTGACTAAGTGAGATGAAAATACTGACTGGTCATTACTTTGCTATGGAATATGATCTACACAAGCTTAACTTTACTACATCAGTTACTACTGTATAGATACAATCTAAATTGTGGTAATTACAGAATATTACATCATTTATACAAAAATGTGTGTTTAATAAGTTGATGTACGTATATTACAGTATTTTCTTTGCAGGTGTTCAGTTATTTCAATACTTTTTCCACTGTTTGTTTTTTTGTTTGTTTGTTTTGTTCATAAGTTCTGCAGTGACAGTTTTATAAAGAAAAAAATATGGTTATTATTTTTAGTTCAAAAATCAATTTTGGGCTTTTACTGTTATTTGTAATCTGCAATGCGTATCATTGCATTATTGAATTTAATTGCAGTTTGTATCTGGACACTAAGAAGGTTAGTCCCATGGCCCAAACATAGAGCATAGTTGTATTTGAGCCCTGCCCATTCGCCCCGAAGATACAAAGCCCTATAGAGATGTATTGTTCGATTTATTCATAATTACAACAGTATGTCTAGTAGCTATTAGGGATGTGAGTAGTGATAATAACACCCAATCATAGTCTACTGTATCTTTTAAGGAGCTATTACTATCGTTAGATTATTTCAGGCCACCATTGTGGTTTTGCTAACTAGCCAAAAACACCTTAACTGCTAATACTCAATGCAAGTGTCCTGTCACTGACCATTCCATTTAGTCTCATAAACACCTTTAGATACATGCATAATGTGTAGTATTGTATGAGAATGGGCCGTAAAATAAATGTTTAATTATGATGTAGGTCTACTGCAGGAAACATTTAAGAAGCTTAATAATGCTACCCATTCTTCCACCAGCCCCACTTTTTCCTTTTATAATAACAAAACTCTCATGGCACACTACTGAGCTGTGCATACCAACATCATGTATGCAAGTGAAAAGCCCAAGGCTCAAGTATACTTTGCAGGTAACTTCAATGGATACAATAGGCCCATACCCAAGGCCTCTCCTTCCTTCCTGTACCTTGCTGTTCCTGGATTAGACAGTGCTGGCTACCTCTGCCACTACCATGTGTGCCTGCCAATCTGACTGTTCTTGCCTGACTCACGTTAGGTCATGATTTTTCAACCAAATAGTAAACTGATAGTAGCAGCATGTTGCTGTAGAGGACAGTGTTGCAATGTGCTTATAGAAACATCAGGTCACAAGAAACTTTAGAAAAAGGAAATGACCATTAGACGTCATGATGAAGCAGTTCTTCAGTCCTCTGAACTGCTTGAGCTGAGATGTTGTATATCAATCACAACACTGTAGACCATGACTTCATGCAGCAGGTTACTCTTTAGTCCTGGGTAAAGGAATCATTTTTTCCAGCCACCAATCACATGGGATGATGGACTCCATATGGTATTCATAAATCTTAAACTCACAAGTGATTTAAAGAATGTTTGTTTTTAAAAGTCTGGTTTGATGCATTGAACAAAGTTTTCAAAAACCTTTTGTTAAAGTAGACAACAGCAGCTTTTGAATACACCTAGTTCTTATATACTTGTGCTATAGTGGTAGAAGTACCTGATATGCAGTAGTAATATTAAGTTGAACTGTACACTCCAGTAAAGTTAACGATCTGATATGTATTGAAATACAGTAGGCTGTTAATTCTGTTACTGCAGTAAATTATCTTTATAGTCAGGGCTTAAATTCAGCCGAGCTGAGCTCCGGTAAATATTTCTGCACCTTGACTTCAGCCTGAGGCTGTTCTGTATTGAAAACAATACAAAATACAACTTTACTATAAATAATTCTGAACATTTATTTTTACGAGGACTGTAGCAATTTATTTTCATGGCAATTATTACAAGCGAAAATATTTACGTACAGTATATGGAGAGCAGCACAACAACAACATATGTGTCTGTCCTTCCTTTCCCTGGTTGTTGCTAGTGCTGTGTGCAAATGAGTTAACTGCTGTGTAAACTTTACTCAATGTATTTGCTTTGTTTCCGTGATTGAAGTCACTACTATCAGACCTGAAACAAGTTATCAGTTTGGTTGCCTGAGAATGTACGAGCTTAACTAGTTTGAAACACAACGAATTGAAGTACTTGACTGAAAGGCCTGAGAAACGATTTAGAACGCTGTCAGCACTAGTTAATGAAAACCTTTTTATTTTATTTTTGTGAATCTAAAACTAGGAATGTAACGCCTGTCTTTTTATAGCAATGCAATTTAATGAATGTGTGCGGAATAGGAGACCTTCTCTGTGGAAGTCCAGCTGTACTTTTAAATAAAGTCGATTCACACATTTGTCTTTTGGAGTTTTACTTATTTAAAGTTTGAAGTTTTACTTAACTGTACTTTTATGTAATTTCCTAGTTGGCTATGGAAACAGAAAAACAAAAGTGTAAGAAATGCTTATAAAACCTGTAGAACAAATTGCTTTTGTTTAAAATAAAATAAATGTAATTGCTTTAAATGATCCTGTTTGTTTTATTTTGAGATGTGCTTGGGGGGGATTCGTGGCGTTTGGGCTCCAGGAAATATTGCATGAGAATTTAAGCCCTGTTTATACTTGAATATTCTCGTCTACTCTAATACTTCTTCAAGGGAGTCGTCAGTGTCACAACTCATTGTGGGTTTACAGCATAACCAAGGCATCTAAAACAGCTGTGGTATGCTATCTCTAAACCATTGTCAGTACTTGCCTGCCTCACTGGTTTTAAGAAGGCTTAAAATAACCACTGAGACATAAAACTTAATCTTGTGTTCTAAATTTTGCAGTAATAACATTTTCTATATAGAACAATATCTTCACAGAAGAGGAATGTAAGTTCAAATTTCAAATGTATGATTGATGACATATGCGAATTGGAAAACTTTATTGCAGGACTGTAGAAATGCTCTGCAGAACATATATATATATATCTATATATCTATCTATCTATCTATCTATCTATCTATCTATCTATCTATATATATATATATACACGTCAACAGTTTAGCATTAAATCTGTAACAATGCAAAAGGAACTGAGAAATCATTCACTGAGGACAGTGTGGTAAAAACAAACCTTTCCTACACCAAATAAGAGCGACAGTTACTAACAACGCTTCAGGACACTTACATGCTAGTGGTGCAAGCTTTACAGGATGTACATTTGTTTTTAAGAAATAGATTCATCACGTTTAACTAGCCTGAAAAAACAGCACAGATCGGCTACGCTAGGTAAGTTACGGTTGATTGGACCAAACCATTATTAAACAGGGAGAAGGGGAGTTGAATGTTATATTTAACAAAGTTATTTTCACTGTAACGATATTTGTGTGTCTAATACTTGTGTGTGATTTATAATAAGTTAATATGTCATGTGAAGGGTGTCTCTTATTGTATAAGAGACATCATCTCGCGCAGTTTGTGCAGACAGAACCACTCAGCTCAGAAAGTATGATCATCAAAGTTAAAGCTTTCTAACTCTGAGTTTTATATTACAATTGTATGCTTTTTACAGAAACCTGATTTAAAACTGTTCATATTGATATTAAATTATATTTTATTATATTATGCTTATTCGTAAACCACAAAATAGTACAAACTAAGCTTGCATACAGCAGGGAACTATTTTAACTTTTTTTCCATCTCAAGCACCATCTCTTCTGACAGGTAATATGCAATTTTATTTGGAAATACATTTAAAACATCTGCCTCAAAAATTGGTTTAATCCAACAATATCTGTGACTCACAACCATTGGCTTATAATTTTAGAAGTATATATATATATATATATATATATATATATATATATATATATATATATATATATATAAGCAGTGAACAGTCCTACACTGTAAGCTTCGTTCAATCTCATTATTATTATTATTATTTATTTCTTAGCAGACGCCCTTATCCAGATCGACTTACAATTGTTACAAGATATCACATTATTTTTACCCACAACCCTCCGGTCAAGGGTCCAGAGCCCTAACCACTACGCCACAATGCTGAGACAGAAAAGGGCGAGTCCCCTGGAAAGAGTTCATGTCAGTAAATACTGAGGTTACCACCATGGTACACTACCAGATGACTGGAGTGAAGTGTTCTCTTTATACTGCAAGCACCTCCCCAAATTACCCTTATTGGTTGGCATTGGCAGCCAATGAAAAGCCACGAAAGATAGTTTCATATTGCCAAACAGTACAGTGCCTCATCATGCCACAGAGCTCTTTTTCTAAAGAATATTTAATACTTTCAAATATACAGCTTAGATTATTAACGATAAAAATGATACTACTACTACTACTACTACGACTACTACTACTACTACTACTACTACTACTACTAATAATAATAATAATAATAATAATAACAATAATAATAATAATAATAATAAAAAAAAAACCTCATAAATATACTGACTTCTTAACCCACAGCATGAAACCACACCTATCACATCCATGCCAATACTTTTTCACAGTAAGTTATGTGCTGTATGCATTGTTTTTTTAAATGCAACCCACATTGACCACTTACAATCTCCACTGTGTACTGTACAATCCTCAATAAAAGTATGTTTTTATACTTGGGCTTTTGAATTATTTTAGCATTTAGGATCACCCAAGATGCATTTTTACTGTCCTAAATATCCATTGCATTTCTAATGTGTTCAGTTGTTATTGTGGTTAATCATGTCACTGTCGCATCTACTTTGCAGGCACTTTTTAAAAGAAGGAATAGGTTCAGGATGTGGTTACATTTTCTCTCTGTCACGTGACCCATTTTCAAGTCTCAAGAAGGCTGATAATAGTATGATGAACTTAATCAACAACATGGTTGTGTCTTTCAGTTGGGTTTCTACTTTCACACTTATTCTTTCCTTGGGTAAGTAGTCTTCAGTGTATTTTGTTATGAATGTGCTTAATAAAGTGAAACTGTAGTGTATTATTATTATTTTATATAAAATGTGATCTTTAATTAGTAGGTAGGGTATTTAATGCTTGTGGTACTATATTATCTCTGACAAGTATTTTAAGTACTGGGTGTTGTTTGTTTTTGATGTATATCTTGAGGCTGTCTTGCAAAAAAATAGATAACTTGATTGTGAACATTGCCAAATATCTCGCCTTTGGCACTGTTCGCATGAATTTGTAATTCTGGAGAACAGCTTGCTGCAGCTCTATTTAATTTAATAAGGTCAAAGAAATAATGCTATAATCAAACATTCTGTAATAATACCTGTTTCATCTTTTCCTTTTACTACTAAATTACATTGATGTTCATACTGCATGTCCCTTTTACTGGGATATTTAACTTAACTTAATAAGGGTTAAATCCAACTCCAGTTCTGAAACTCCAGCGATGGAAATATTGTAGTTCCAATTCAAGAGCCACCAATTATAAGGGCATTTTTGCAGAGTCCAATGATCTAATTTATGATAACATGCTCTATTGGTTGTCAGGAAGGAGACAGTAAACAGGATTAACTGATTTTTTTTAAAAAGCTTAATATTTTGACGGAGGAGGATTAGTGTGTAAATGACAGGTGTAGCACAGTGTTGGTATGCACATTAGGGTGGGTTTCTATTGTATTGGGTGAATGCCCTGGAGTACCTGTATATTATTACACACTTTGTCATTTTTGTTTTTGATGATCGGCATTTTTTGTAAGGCATCCTGTATTATGAGTTTATGTGTGCATAATCCTCAACTTTGAAAAGATTTTGGTTTCAAATAGAAGCTCAGGACCATTAATATCTTCCATGTGTTTATGCATTCTTATTTCAGGATATTTATATAACAGTCCCCATTTTTATAGCAGTATATGAACATGACACGTGTTTGAATATTAGACATGGCAGCAGTGATTTAGGCAGCAATACATTGTTATATTGAAGCTCTGAGACACCAATGTCATTTCCAGCAGCTCCTGGTTTTTCTTGCAGGGCTCCTTTAAAGTACTGACCAGGATTAGCCTCTAAGTGCCGACATAATTAGAATTCAAAATCTGTTGCAACTCCACTGAGCCATCCAGCTGTATACTTGCTTATGAAAACAAGTTAATCATTGCTAAAATCTACGCATCTAGCTGATCCGCTAGGGAGGCAAAATAAGCTGATCCCTGGAGCCAGCATTACACTTCAGCCATCAACACCAGGCAGAAGGATATCTACATCATCATATGGAAGGAAATGCAAATGGATGGAGACACAGATGGATCACATTAGTTTACTGTAAAGCTACGTCTTAGTTGGTGCTTATCTTGGCGAGAGCCGAGTTCAAATCAGCATGACGTTTTAACATCTACTCTCATGTAATGGAAATCATTACTAAACACAATGCCAACCGTGTTTCAGTTTGCTTTAATAATCGCTAAGTCAGTTTTTCTGCAGTTTTAAATCATGTATTGGCTCACACAGAATTCCTCTGACATTTCAAATTGATGTTATCAGTTATGTTGTTGAGTAGATTAGGGATTACGAAACAACTATCCTTCTCTTGGGTGTTGCAAGTAGATAATATCAGTTGACATTACATCTTGAGAAGGCAAACCTTATCTTTTAAAATGTTTTGGTAGTTTTTAAGACGGAAACTTTCAAAACTGGAATACAAAATGTGCTATAAAATGAAAGACTGAAAATAAACGAATTTATGTGCTAACATAAAAGGTATTGTTTTATGCATGCAGTAATGTGTGTAGTTCCACTACGTTTTTACTAATACAATGTACTGACATACTAATTTGCAGACTGTCTAAGCACAAAAGTTAATGGAACTGGATTGGACAGTGAAGATGAACCAGGTAAACCCTTTTTTATAATAACACATCACTAAAATTAAGATGTACAAGCAATGACTACCATTGTTAATTTGTTTAATACATAAGAGATACTCCAAATATTTTGTTCCTACTCTTTTTTTCCTTTACTACACAATATGAGGGGGCTCCAGCAATAAATAACACATAAGGTGCCGATACTCAGCTGCCTACAAAGTCAGACATGTCAGAATTCCAAGTGGCGTTGACACGAGTTTGATATCCACCATGGGTTGCTTAGTAACAGATTGCATTCAAACAAGTTACTCCCAGTAATTATCTGCTGAATAGGTATCAATAGATGAAAAAGGGTTTTGGTAAACTATTTAAGACATACTTCATTTTCTAAAACTAACAAAATTCATCGGACAAAGGATCTCACATTAAGAAGACCTCTGACCAATTGTCCGTAACTGTTGGTCCATTGAGACTTAATTGAGTTAATTGAGAAGAGGGGAAATTATGTGATTTATAGTGCAGGCATCATCAATCTAACATTGTAAAATACAGTAATATTATTGAACTGATTGTAACTGTACTAACTTACATAGTCGTGGTACATTGCATTTTCAATTGCTGTGAGTTAATGCTTGAAATGGCAGCAGTTTGTGCCACAACTGATTACTAGACAGGTTTAGTAAAAAAAAAAACGGTAAACCTGGCTCATAATTTGCGGTGATCTTAATCAAGGTTAAGAGTGTAACAGCAGTAACTTGCTATTTTTGAGGACTGATGGTACATCCCAATGCTGATGGAATATTATATTAACCACAAAAGGGAGAGTTTCTTTGGACAAACTCTATTTAACAATGTGTGTTTGGAACAGGATTAGCCTAAATTTATATGATACAATGATTTATTATCTGTGTCAGTCCATTAGTACTGGAAAGACTGTTGACTCAATTAACACATTTAATGCACATTTTATTTAAAGTCATTTTTTTAAAACACATTATTAACATTCATTCTTTAGAAATAGTCAAGTTTCCTATTCTTTGAGGAATATAATTTTTTAATTAAACCAGTTTTAAAAATAAATAAATTTGGGTTAAAGTGTTGTCGATAGAGCCCAGTATATTTTGTACATCTTTCCTTTAAGAATATGTATTATATGACATGTAATATGTGTAAGGATCTTGTAATATGCTTGTATTTTGGTTTACAGAAGTCAAGTATGCAGTTCTTGGAGCTGGAATCGGTGCCATCTTTGCTTTATGTTTTCTTGCAGTAAAGCTCTATATGATTAAAAAACATATGCTTGACAATGAGCTTTCAGGTAAGAGACACTACTTTCTACAGTTAATTAATTTCTATTTCTAAAATGTGTCCATAAAATAATAAAAATAAAATAAAACACTTTGTTAATTTTTATTTTTATTTTTTTTTACTATAAATTGCTTTGCTTAGGGTAGATTTTTTATTTTTTAATTAAAATGGTGGCAATATCATTGATTACAAAATGAACCAGTAACAAACACACCTGTCTATATTACTGAATTTACACAATATTCTCTCACCCATGAGAGGCAAGCAGGCAGTCAGAAATCCCTCCTCCCTTGAATCCCTAGTGCTTATCCAGCCGGATTATGTCATAATTTCAGTGTTTTGGGAGTTGTTCAGTTCTGTGGGCACCTGCTGTGAGCTGTCATTTTTATTTCTTTTTCTTGCCCCTGGTATCTTCAAACAACATCCGGTCTTTACTAGGTCAAGGACATACCATGTCATGAAATAGGAATGTGCTGATATACTTAATTGAAATACATACACATGTGGATCCCTTATTTGCACTTTACACAATTCTCATATTATTTATGCAATACTTTGTTTTCTGTATGTAGAAACCCCAAACCACTTTATGCCAGACCTGTATATTTTCACATGCAAGTACTTAAGGGAAAATGGAAGATCCAGACAATTATGTATTTTCTTTACAGATGATGATAGCTTTCAGGTCAATGAAGCTTTCATTCATGAAACTCAGTTGATTTTTTTTCACTAATTGTATTTATTTTAGATACTGGAACTGGCAAATGACTTTAAGGTAAGTAACCTACTGTTGATTGTGTTATTATTATTATTATTATTATTATTATTATTATTATTATTATTATTATTACAATTAGCACAGTAAAACATGCCTCATCTGGATGGACAGATGTACTGTAAAATATAATACAGTACCTTAAAAAAGGTATACAGTTTACAGTCCATACAGTATGAAGTACTGTCCAGATATATCTTGTAATTCAAAGATAGTATAAATTAAAATTTTTCTTTCTCCATAATGTAAAAAGTATTTTACTGTTGATGTACCATACCTGCGCGACATGTGCATATTTACACAACATACTGGTTTCTAAACTTAGAAAAGAGAAAGCACATGACTTGGTGGCACACAGTCAGATTGACATTGTTTTTAGATGTCAGATTCCAGAATAGACAGGCTAGAGGATCACGGCAACATTTTTAATAAGGATTTGGTCGGGACACAAAAATGACGCAGAATTATACAGAATTTATAGGAGCTGGATTACAGTTCAGATGCAAAAAAAAAAATTGCGCTCTTGCATCAACCAAGATGGCGGCCTGCCGCATTATTTGAAACTCTTTTCTAAATCTTCTTGGGAAGCAGTGATTGATCTGAAACTTTATATACGTCATCAGCAACCAAACCTGCTTCAAGATTGCGAAGCAGAAGTTGCTGCGATACATTTTACTATCAAAATGGCTGCCACCAAATTTACCAAAATGCACCCCAAACATCAAACTGCTTCTATTTGCAAACCGTTTAACCAACTAACTCTGAACTTGGTAGGCATCATCCTGGGGACAATGGAATTCAAATAGGGAAAAATTGTGTTCTTTTGTTAAACAAGACCTACATTTTCTTCTTAAATTTAAAACTGCTTCAGTTGAAAAATGGTTTATTTGATTAACTCCAAAGTTGACAAGCAGATAGGGTAATGGTTACTATGGAATACATACAGGAACCCATATATGCTCTTTTCAAAAATTGCTTTGACTGTGACCTTTGAGCTCTCCTTAAGGTCAAATTCAAAGCTAGTTTATAACTCATTTCAGAAGGTTAAATGTAAAACTAGCTTTTATAACTGTGTGTAGATAGGGTCATGGTTACTTTGGTGTTTTAAAGTATTGTGAGATAATGAACTAATGCAGTATTTTGAATTGAAACTGCTCCATAAAACTGATCTGTTGCTGACACTTGTGCTGCAGTGCTACAGCTTGCCAACATTTCTAACTGGTACTGAGCTTGGAAGCTGTAAAACTGCTTGGCAGTTCTAGTTTTCACTTATTATTGTCATATGACCCCAGTAAGATAATAAGACTGCCTGTGCCACCATAGTTAATAAACACAGATGTCTTTACCCACTTCACCATAGAAGAACTGTACAATATAAAATACAAATTAGAAGTCATCTACAACTAGCCTCGAATTAATTACAGCCTCATTATGTACAGGTGGTTAACATTATTCCTAAAACTGATTGTTGTTATTATTATTATTATTATTATTATTATTATTATAGTTCTTTAAAGTATAAATCTTTGTTTTGAATTGCAGGACCATCAATTAGAATGTACAGGTAATGATCATGTATATTATGTTTCCGTCTGACTAATGATTAAAAAATAGCAATTAAAAAAATATAACACATAAGAGTGAAACATGTTATCTGAGGTAAGGAGATTTTAAAAATCCAATGTGATTTATAAAGGTGTATGGTTGTGTCACAGATGGCTTTGTGTGGCGTGTGGGTGGTAACGTCAGGTTCAAGAAGCAGTAGTCAAAACAAGGTATAGCGAGGCAAAACTGAAGCGCAACGGCGCTCAGCGCTTTATTAAATAATAAAACAAAAGATTTAAACAAAACACCAAGGGCCAAACTAACAAGCAAACACTAAAACAAGTAGTATGCTGGTTGCGAAACCAGCATACGTAGCAATTGTTTACTTCTATTCTCCACAGACTGACGTCTCTCCTCTTGACACTCTCCGCCTAATAAGCCTGGAGTGCGTCTTTTTATAGTCTGTGGCTGGAGCCTTAATTAGCTCATTTGATACAATAATTACCTTAAGGCTCCAGCCACATTCCCACGAGGGTTCTAGGGAAGGGGTTTTAACCCCATCCCCACCGACTACACATTATAAGACCAGTTTTTTCAAACAGTTAATAAGACGGACGGCTTTGTCCACCTGCACAAAAATATAATAATAATAATAATAATAATAATAATAATAATAATAATAATAATAATAATAATAATAATAATACAAAACATACATAAATAAATACAAAGGATGGGCACTTTGCCACAGGTAGTTATTTATAAATTCATTTATTTACTAAAATAAACACAAATGGAGAAGGGTCTGTCCACTGATGTCTTTTTTTGTGCACAAACTAATGCAAATATTCTTCAACTGTGCTATTTCAGGAGTGAAAGAAGAAGTAGTCTGAAGTGACAAGAGGATATGTCTTGCAAGAAAGTGTGAAACCATACTGGTTTGACAAAAAGAGCTTTGCTGAAAATGTAGTTTCTTATCTTAGCTTAATGGAAAACTGAACCCAGTGCAGCAATCCATTTTTTCTAAAAAACCAAACTGACTTTTCTGAAATGACTCAACTTTTATTTACATATATAATTGATAATGTCCTTTTTAAAATATTTGTAAATATTCTTGTCACTATGCTATTTAGCAGTTTTGGCTGTTAAACCTCTTGTGTTTTAAATACATTACATTAGCTTTTGTGCAAATAAACTGTTAAGTTTCAAAAATGTAAGACATGGTACATATTAAAAGCAAGCCAGTGAAGCATGGTATATACACCACAGTTATCTTTGAGATAATCAGAGACTAACTATGTATGTACATTTCCTGTCTCAGACACCTACTGAAAAGGTCTTAGTGACAAGAAAACAGTTCTGAATATTACATGTTGGAGGACCTGTTTTTGATAAGATCTGTGTTCAATACAGGGGACACCAGTTTACCTCCATGAAAGATAGTTATACTTCTCGACAGGCCAAAAAAGCCTAGTCCTTAAAGGTTTCTGTTTGTTTGTTTGTTTTTATATTGTAGCATTCTGCCTATTGATTATCACAATGGTAAGCTGTTATTTGTTACATTTGTATGCCCACTTTTATATGAAGAAAAAAACAAAGAAGAAAAAATAAATCGAGTCATTGTTTTATCAGTTAACTATAATTGCCAATTGGTAGTCTGCTATAGCACATCCCCCTGATGCTTGCTCAATGGGTTAATGTATTATAAAGATTATATACAATATCTATAGCTCAAACAGAATGGGGTTTGCATTGTTTTTTGTTTTTGTTTTAGATGCTCTAAGAAGACCTGAACAATTTGGACAATATTACAATATAGCAATATGATTTTCAACCATGTCTTAAAAATAAATTAACTCATATTGTAGTCTGATGCTCATAAAATAATTAGCACATGATGTCTTCTGTGCATCAGAAAGCAATTATAATCTTGTCTTCTCTTTTAAATATATCACTCAATTCCCATTTTACTCTTAAACAATTATGCATTATTGAATGTTACAATTGGCTGACAAACATATTGGTTAATCTCTTTCAATTAATCAGCACAATTGAAAGTTGCCTGCAGAACTCGAATGTTGTTTACTGCTGGGTGTGAGGGATCAATGGATCTACTTGTCAAATGCAAACACTGACAGCATAATTAGTAAATATCAGTGTGGTATAAATTAAGCAGAGGTATTGGTTTTCTGTATCCTGTGAAGTATCCATGAATGCCAAGAGCTGACAAGACTTGCCCAGTAACAGGGGTGTCCTCTTCAGCAAACAGTTTCATGTCAAGCACAGCACTCCCTCGTTAATTCATAATTCACAAATGTGGTTAATTCAGTTCCCTTTCAATTCAAAGACAACCAATAACAATACTTTTTGGAAATGCCTGCCACAAGTCAGGTATTTACTGAGCATTTTATGTCAGAGCTGCCAATAGGTCCTGTCTACCGAGGGAATAAATTGTCAATCTACGGAGTGAAACCTCTGTGTGAAAGAGCTGTCACTATGAGTTTTCTGGTAGTTCCCCTGCAGTTTATTGCTGGAAGTCAGCTTGCAACTTTCCCAGAATCAGAAACTCAGCTTTTGAAGCCTGAGCTATAAACGCTCCGTTAAAAAAAAAAATAATAATAATAATAATTTCTTTGCAACATCCGACATCGCCTGCCGAATGCAGTCTGCTTTTCTTAACCCTACGGCTCTGCAGTATTGTGTGTATTTTTCCTCTGCTTTTTGCAATAAATAAATAAAGAGACAAGCGTATTCCTCCCCCGGGACCTGGCTCTGCCAAGCCCGCTGTTGAGTTGACGCTGCTCGGCTGACTCGGCCTGCCCACTCTGTGTGCGCGGCACAACCCCCCCCCCCCAAAAAAAAAACCCTACCCTTTGGCTTCTGTTGTGTGTGTGTGAGTGTGTGCTGTCATTCACTGCTTTGCAGTTTAAAAACGAACAAACAAAAAACAGTGCTTCCACCACTGGGCCTTGTGACAGGCTGGCTCGCAGTGGTGAGGTGTGATGACATCACGGACCAGGAAGTAACTGAAACCAAACAATGGATGGGCGGGTGAAGCTGAATGCTATGGCACTCAGTGTTTTTAATAAATAAATAAACCAAAACAAAAGATTTAAACACAACAACAAAACAGAAAACAAAAAGGCGCGATGGCCAAACAAATAGAAACAAGTATACTTTTTTAAATATAGCAATTGTTTTGTTGTATTCTACGCGCTCTCTCTCCGCTCTCCCGTACTCTCTACACTCAACCTCCCCAGCACGGGCAGCTGCAGGTTCTTATACTCTGGCCGAGGGGTTAACTAGTTGTTAATTATCTTATTACCCCTCGGCCAGAGTCTGCATGCGTTTGGTAAGGATGCATGACTGTCAGCTAGTTAAATAATCAGTAGCTGATCAGTCATGCATCCTCACAGGGTTTTTAAATATAAATAATAAAAGACGCGGCACTTTTAACTGCACTGCAAACAAAAATACAAATAATAATACATAGGGGCGGGACACTCCGCCACAGGCCTATACTGTCACTACACTGTCTGTAGGCTGTACTCCACTCCGCAGTAAGCTATGCACTGCTCGGTTGTGTAACTACATGTGGTCCAAACTGGTACTGTCTGTAGGCAGTGCTCCACACCGCTGCAAGCTACGCGCTGCCCAGATTGTGTAACTGCACGCGGTCCAGACTAGACACCCAGCTACCCTCGGTGCTTATGTCCTCGGTGCCTCTGTGCTTCAGCACCCTCTGTGTCTTGGCACCCCAGAGCCTTGGTGCTTCAGCACCCTCGGTGCTTAAACATTCTGTGCTTTGATGCCCTCGGTGCCCCAGAGCCTCAGTGCTTCAGAGCCCTTGGTGCTTAGACGCTCCCTGCATCAGCGTCTCAGAGCAAGACATGGCGATGAGCAAGGATGCGATTTCAATCGTGGCTTCTTGGGATGGTGACTTCTTCCCACAGGAAGAGACAGAGGTCCAAGAACTGACCCAGGAGACAGGCCCCCAGCTCTGAGGTTACATCAGAAACTGGTACTACCCCTCGCCCGAGCTCATGTCAGGCGCTTATGGAGCGAGCCTCCAAGTTCCTCTAGGTTTCCTTGAAGGCAGCACCTGAACAGCGCCGCTCTGTTTTCAGAACGGCACAGGCTTCAACCCCCCAGCCCTTCCCGGTGTTTCCGGATTTTCTGTAAGAGGTATAGTCTTCTTGGTAATGACTGGCCTCTGTGCCGAGTGTCTCAAAACAAGCAGTCCCACTTGCTTCCTCGGAAGGCGCGGGGGAGCTGGGTCTAGCAGAATTCCCGCCGGTGGATTCTACCATGGCGGCCCTGGTGCGAGCCCCTCCGGTAGGAGGTTTGTCTAAGGACCCTGCATTGGCCGTTAGGGCCATTAGATAACAGAGGCCCATCTTAAAAAGACATATGCAGCTGAAGTGCAAGTTACGCACCTGGCCAACACAGCAGGTCTTCTCACGGCCTACCTGGATGGAATTTTGCAATCGGCACGCTGCTACAAATATCAGGCTTCCAAGGCAAGCCCTGGGCTGAAGCCTGGCAGGCCTTCAGGATACAGACAAGTCAGCCTTGCTGGATGTGCCTATATCCCCTGGCCATACATTCAGGTCAGTAGTGAAGGAGATTGTGCAATGCTTCCACCATGAGCAGGAGGCATCTCGACAGGTGGCCGCGATGCTCCCCAGGAGGCAGTTCCAATGCCGCCCTAGGCAGGCTCCAAGGCAGGCTCCACAGCAGCCCCAGCAGGGCCTCTGAAGGCTTGCGGTCTCAGACCCACCCCTTCTCACAACACCAGCTGCAATACTGATGCACTTGCACCTCAGACTCTTGGGTGCTCGCCACCGTACACACCGGTTACATGCTGCAGTTCCGCGTGGGCCCTCCTCCTTTTTGAGGGATCATAGTTACATCCGTGAGCGACCCTCTCCAGGTCTTGGCCCTCAGGCAAGAAGTAAAAACATTACTTCTCAAACAAGCCACCCGCCTCAAGAGGAGGAGTTCTACTCAAGGTACTTTCCAGTGCTAAAAAAGGCTGGTGGCCTTCGCCCCATCCTAGACCTGAGACACCTCAACGAGTTCTTGAGGGAGAGGAGGTTCCAAATGGTCACACATCACCACATCCTCCAGTCTGTTCTGCCGGATGACTGGTTTACCACTATGGACTTAAAGAATGCATATTTTCACGTCCCTATTCATCCTGCGCACAAGAAACAGCTCTGCTTCGCCTTTCAGGGAAGCGTCTTTGAGTTTTCCGTGCCGCCATTCAGCCTCTCATTAGCTCAAAGTGCGTGGATGCCATCCTAGCCCCATTGGGGCTGCAAGGAATCACCTGGATGACTGGTTGATTTGTTCCCAGTCGCAGGAAGGATCAGTGGCCCACACGCCAATCGTGACGGAGCATCTGGTGAGACTACATCATGGGCCCGCTTTAGAGGACCTTCATTGACCGATATTTGTACTGCAGCTAGCTAGGCTACTCTGCATACATTCACCAGATTCTGGTAAGTTCCTCAGTGCCTTAATTAAGCACAAGGATCCTTGAGGGTGAACGCTCACACCACAAACATTAGTTTGGCAGTAGCGAGACGTCCCTCATATGCTGTCCGCTCACTCTCCCTATATAGTATTGTTGTTGGTCATCTTTGAATTGAAAGGAAACATTAGGTTACGATGTAACCCAGGTTCCTTGAAAGAGAAGATGACAAACAAACCTTGCGAGGTCGCATCACTCGCATTCGTGGGTTCGATGCAAAAGAGAAAATGATCTCCGCAGAATGACTACTTATTCCCTTGGTAGGCGAGACCGAGGATGTCACTCCCTGGAGGGGCCTATCGGCAGCTCTGACATAAAATGCTCAGTAAATACCTGACCTGTGGCAGGCATATCCCAAAAGTATTATTGTTGGTTGTCTTCTCTTTCAGGGAACCAGGGTTACATCTATAACCTAATGTTAGGTCATGTTGACAGTAAATTGTCATGTTCAGTACTTTGCAGTATAAGGACCCTTCACCAATTCACAATTTACAATATTTCAAGATTTGTTTATGTGTACTTCAGGTAGCGAAATAAAAAGGAAGCATTGTACCTTTTTCAACTAACCTTTATCCTTAATGTTCTGCAATATATTTGTGAAAGCTGGTGCTCTGGGGCAATGGTTGAACTTTTTTTTCTTCTAAAAATCTGATTATGTTGTGAAAACTAATAAGAAAAAATTTGGGAGCAGAAAAGCTTCTTTTTACTTTAAGAGTTTTTTTGCACAAAATATCCTCCAGTGTATTAAATTAAACAGTATTGTGAGCATGTAGGCACATCTGTATATCCATTCTCAGAACTTGCACATGCAGATAGAAAGCTGAACAGGCAACGTTTCTGAAATTGATGTTCTATAGATTTTTAATTCAACTTTTATTGACATATCCTGTGATTATGGGATGCTAATGCACCCATTAGCAATGACTGTATATGATTGATAAAATCATTATGTATATAGCAAAAAAAACATACTTCTGTGTCACTTAGCAGTTTTGATTTCAAACTCTTCATACATTTTTAAAGAGATGAGTAATCAATCAATATGTTTAGTTACAGATGGACTTCTAACAGTCAAAATGGATCAATAGGCTCAATTTCCTGACGTATATAGTGTTTGAAATCTATGACTAGCACTGTTGTTAAGCCCCTCTCATGTATCTTATGTTGAGATGAAGAAAGCAGCACATTATATTGATGAACACCCATCAAATGGAAACACATTTGAAAAAAAAAACAATGTTTTTAAATACTACTTTTTCAAAACTTTGATTATCTAATCAATAGTTAAATTCTACAGCCAATAAAATGTGTTTCTGTCTCAAAGGTCTGAGACATAAAAGTTATAAATTGACTGTAACCTGTAATCTGAATGGGATGTCATCACTCTTATTAACTGCCAACAATGTATTATTCTAGGGGGGGTGCATGATGCCGGAACATGAACATGAACATGAAATAAAACATGTATTTTAAACTATCGGAAATAATTAATAATAATAATAAAGCAAGAAGGAAAAGCAATCTTAATTACTATTGACAAACTACTAATCCATAAAGAGAGTGGGAGGAGATTAAAACAAGTACTTGCTTTATGAAAGGTAGTGCAGGTATTTTTGGCAAATAATGTGGCATTTCATCTTTTTTTTACTGTTACAAAGAAAAACTATTTCATATTTTCACTGTCTGCCATAAAGCGTAAAATGGGCACCGACAACATTAGGGGATTAAAAAATAACTGAAAACTCCCAGTAAGCCTCCAAAAAGGGCTTTGAAAATTCCCAAATGCTGCATTCTGCTATCTTTAAAGTTTTCTTGATGTCGGAAGCCTTCCTCAAGACTAATGATTATTATGTTCAGCAGTTACATTACATTTCTCTTTTGCATGCTCTATGGCCCTGATGAACTCAAAACAATTGTCCAAATGACTTTATAAGCTAGTCCAGCAGACAAGAATACTATTAAGCAATTATTCAATGTGCCACCGAGACCAATCTGAAAGCACTTTGAAACCAGTCCTGTTGATTTCCAGCAGTCTAAGATCAAAGTGGTTTGAACTGAGATTCTGTCAGTCCTGGTAAGGACTGCAGGGTGATAGAAATCTGCTCCAATGGAGGAGGTTACCTAATGAGCTTCCAACAGGAAGGACATAAGAGGCATTGAAAAAACAGGCAGGAGAGGGTGTCAATTAATTATACATTGATACTGGAGGTAGGTGAATGCATTTATAAATGGCAATTAAACAAAATCTCAATACATTTGGCAGTCTTTGACCTCTCTTGCTGCTTTTAAAGTAAGATTAAAAACACAGTTTAATAATTTTGCATATTTATTTTAAAGGGAAGATGTATCATCCTATTTTATACTACTTATTTTTCTTTTTGTATACTGCTTATTTTTGTCACTGCTTTTAAAGAATCAACTTTTTAAAATTATTTTATTGTATGTAATTTAGAGGGGAATTTATCATCTTTTACTATTACTCTGAATTGTTTTGTATATTATTACTTTTTGTTAAGCTTTAAGGCGATTTATTGTGAAAGGCGCTATATAAGAAATAAAGATGAATTGATTGATTGATTTGTCGGCTCTTGTGCCCATACAAATTACATGAATGACTGACGCCCTAATGCAATGTCATTAGCACGCACTATAAGTTAATTCTTACCACAGTTTTGTAATACATTCAAATTATTTAATAGATGCTCAGACTGAAGATCCAGTGAACATTCATATTACTGCCGTTTTTAAATTACCTTTTGGATTATATAAGAGATGAAAGGCAGTTTAAGCAAATTAAAATATTCTGTAGCACCTCTGTGGTAGATTCTTGAACAAAGTAAGCCCAGCAAGTACACAGTCTATTGTGCATCCAACGGTATAATTAGAAACAAATTGACTGAGAATAATTTGTATAATGGTGGAGTCAATAAACAAGCAAACTAAGCAACTGATTTAATGCATCTGTGCCGGTTGCTTTACAAATGGCCCAAGTGCCTTTTATGAGTTCTTACTAGGCCTCAGGGATTGGATGTGTGTAGTAAATATGAAAGCATGTTTACTTTGATTTCCCCTGATCAAAACCTCCCAATAATTTAACGACTGAAACGTTTTTTTAACCTGGTCACTGGTTCATTGTAGTTCCGTAACCTGCAATAAATTGATTGAGTGTGTTTAAAATCAAAGATAGTCAACTGGCATTAATTTGAGTTTGTGTCAAAAGTTAAGGCTAAAATAATCTCTAACACAACAGTAGTATGTAGTTGCAAATATTGAATCCAACAATAATTGAATCTAAATAAATATGTATCCACATTCATTCCATTAATGGCTGAAAATGTCCAGATAAAAAATCAAAATCAAAATCTCAGAGCTTTTGTTTTTAAGCTTCAGAATTAATTAGTTATAAAGAGCAGATAAACCCCCAAAAAGCTCTGAGATTTTGAAAAGCATTTCTTCTAATAGACTAAAGTAGAGGCATACTTTAATGAGAATTTGTATTTTTTGTTTTTCAAGAGGGTTAATATCAATGATATATGATTTGTTAGAACATACTCCTGATTTGTAGTGATCCTTGCACCAGGCCTTACAAAATCCTTGCATTGAAGAAAACTACAATCAAAGATGGATCTTAATAATAAATGCATATACGTTATGGGGTATATTCATTTGCTCTAAACAGTGGAAGATCTAAATATCATCTTGTATCAAGGTTATGGAAATCAAATAATCAAATACCTAACTGTTACTATTGGCCTCTTTAGTGTATTCCTGTGTGTAAAAATATGAAAAACTCCAGGCGAGGTAATATATTGATGTAAGTGACGGCGGTATTCAGATCAATTGAATAATTCCTTACATTGTTTACATATATTGACTTGAGATGCTACAGGGCTTGTTACGGGAGATCACTATTTTACCATGCTGTCAATCAATCCAATAATAAAAAACAAACAAACATGTAATTTAATTAAGTTATACATTGGCAACCCCATTGTTGTTACAAACTGCTGGTTTTCATTGGTTTTATTCCATCCACAAGGTGGCAGTGCTGAAAACTTTTCTTCTACTTTACAACTGAAATCCTTCTACTGCACATGATTTCTGTGTTATAAAGAATATTCATTCCTGCAATCAAATCAGACTCCAGCCGGGGAGACGGCATGATCACTATAAAAAATGGAGTTTATAGCGATCAGGTTGCTTGTACAGGAATCCGGTGCCAGAAACCAAAATTAAATTGAGCAGAAAGCTGAAATAAAATAGACTGGGGACACTGAGGGTTCAGAAAAGCTCAGAAAAGTAATTCAAACTGCAGAATAAATACAGGCATGGCATTCATGTGCATTAGTGGTTTGTGGTAAATGTGAAATTTTAAATGTGAAAGTGTTGCAGAACCCCCTGCCTTGTTTACAAGACACGCATTAATTTACCATTGCTCTATTCGGTGATGTTCATATCACAGCATTTTTTTTTCAACATATTCACAATAGTTTTGATCTTTTTTTTATGCAAAACAACATAGATAAATAAACTAGGGTGCTACTTATTTTTTTACTTTTACCTGGGATCGTTCGCCAGGAGAAGTTTTTTTCTATCCTAAATATCGCAGTGCATCCAATTCATGCTCCCTACTGCAACAATACTGGCTTACTGATTGAAATGAGTGGCGTATTGTGGGAACAGCATTGTTGCAGGAGGGAGCATGATCTGGATACACTGCGATCCTTACATCCTGACATTTCCTGAGTAAATGTTGAGAAATGTGTTGCCCAGTTGAATTATGACCCATGGTGTGTGATTAAAATGTATAGAGAGTCTGCACTATGTTTTAAAATATAATGCTGCGTGACTGACAACATGGGACAGCAAAAGTAACATAATGTGTTTCTTGTAAACTTTGCAGGGTGTTCTGATGGCTCTGAAAATTGATTCAAATGTGAGGCATTTTTCTGTGAATAAATCTTGTGTGAGCGATCACAAAATGACCCTGAACAAGTTCATCCCACTGGAGAGCAGGTGTCATTTCACACTATCCCAACTGTGCAGCCGAGCTCCATTTGAAAGAATGGCAAGCTTCATACTCTTCATTTACTATATAGCCAAAAGGCCTTCTGTCTATTCTATATAGTACTTGAAGGAACTGACGGATCTTTGTGACTGATTCTCAATTGATGGTGCTCTGGGACTAGGAGGACATTCTCAGGATCATACAAACATGTCATTTTACCTCTGAACACAGCTTGCTGCAATTGGTGATTAAGTTACCTTTAAAAGAAAAGAAGAAATACGAGCAACTATATTAAGCAAGCTATCACAGGAAATGAGTAGACAAGAATAATTGGTTGATGAAAGCACACACAGAGAGACATCATTTTGTATCAGCAGTGTCAAAATGACTTTAACAGTCATTGGGTTTCTTGTAACAGACAACAGTAGTATGATGCCTCTTAAAGGGCCAGTGCAAGAATCAGCAACAGTCTGAGACAGGAATCTTGGTATGTCGAGTTTAACGGTCACCTCCCTGAACTCTGTCTGCATGTGATGGTATTTGTATTGTATGACATAAGAACTATCTATCCACATTACTAGGAAAGGAATGGTGGAGCCCAAGACGGATCTGCACAAACTGTGTTGTTTTGTTTTGTAAAACAAGAATTACTGACAGTAATTTATTTATATATATATATATATATATATATATATATATATATATATATATATATATATATATATATATATAAATGAACCCTTTCCATACCTTTGCTGTGGCAGAATGTCAGACGATTCTTTATTATGTTATTATTTGTTTATTTAGCAGACGCCTTTATCTAAGGCGACTTACAGAGACTAGGGTGTGTGAACTATGCATCAGCTGCAGAGTCACTTACAACTACGTCTCACCCGAAAGACGGAGCACAAGGAGGTTAAGTGACTTGCTCAGGGTCACACAATGAGTCAGTGGCTGAGGTGGGATTTGAACCGGGGACCTCCTGGTTACAAGCCCTTTTCTTTAACCACTGGACCACACACCCTTTTAATACTGAATTACAGCAGTTTTTTTTTATATACAGTATATACTGGTCTCACATTAGGAATATTGTGTTTTTTAAATTTCTAAGTCTGTGTTAAGGTTCAGGAGCTGCTCTTCAGTTCTAGTTTTCTGGCATAGACATGTCATGTAGACTAGTTTAGCTAACATGTCTATATATTAGGAGGTACCAGTACCATCTTTAGTACAGTAGTGTATTGACAACAAAACAAAAAGAAACTTGAGGCAAAGTGGCAGATCACTAGATGGCGCTGTCTCTTATGTCTAAAATGACACTTTGGTTGATCTAACCTAAGTTACATGTCTCTATGACAGACAACTAGAACTAGAACTTGTATGCCTTTGTGCCTCTGTGTGACTGATTTTACTGGATACATAGTATGTGGTGGACCACTGGGACTGTGGGGGTGGGTGGGGGGGGATGCTAAGGATCTTATAAAATGTGTAACTGTACCTCTGGACACCACAACTTGTTGCGACTGGAGATTTTGTGGTCTTCAACTTCCTTTTATGATGCAATAAAGCCTCATGTCAGAGCCACAGCAGGAAGGTATGATGCTTCCCAATTTAGTACCCTCACGCAGCCTGTTCAGAATTGAAAACAGTTTTGCGAAAAACAAAGTCTCTGAAACAAGTATGGGCTTTAAAGTGTGTAAGAAGAATGTTATAGCTTTTACTTGAAAATGTTGGTTTCGCATGAAAATGGTTAAGGCAGCATTCTTTCATTTGTTTTTTTGGTAACACTTTATATTAAGGAGCTGCTTATTATTTAGGTTTTATAAATATATAATATATGCTTAATAACTATGTTACAGAGTGTTAATAAAGCATTATAGATGGTTTATAACCATGCAATAGCCATAGATGAAATTACGTTTAAACATCTAAAAGTACACTAGGTGACTAAAAACTGTCCCCTTTATAAAACTGTAATTCCATCTATGGCTATTGCATGGTTATAAACCATCTATAATGCTTTATTAGCAGTCTATTGCATAGTTATTACGCATCTATCATATAGTTATAAAACATTTATACAAGCAGCACCTCAATATAAATTGTTATCATTTTTTTCAGCAAATTAATGAGCCTGGTTTGCAGTGACTGACACAATTAAGTCCCAGGGGGACTAAAAAATGAGTGTTTTAGATATTACTGAAGTAAGCAAAGAGTAAAACCTGTTCATCTTCCACTGTAATATCACTGAGAAATAAAGAAAATATGAGGCCCACTTCCAGAAACATGCCTCCATATCCTTTTGTTTATTACCATTCAGTGCCCAATGCTATTATCCCCTTACCCATAATGAGTACTATCAACAGACCAAAAGAATACAATACTATGTATTTTACTTTTCACACAGTTATGTTCTTCTTGCAGTTTTAAAGAAACTTGTGTGTTATTTTTTTATTTAAAAAGTAGGCTATGTGAAAGCACATGTGCTTTCGATTAATGGTTCATTACTGTAAACCAGCCTTGCACAATGTTTTATTTCAGGCTGAGTAATGCTAGAGAATGGTCACGTGGCTGCAGTTAAGATGGTTTTGATTTTGTTTGTTTTTTGAAGACTGTTGGAATAGAAATAAAAATGTGCTTACAAAGGTTTACAATCAACTGTATCTGATGATCAAAGAGCGCAGCGATGTCTCCATACATTACACAAAAGATATGTTATTAACCATCTGTTTCCACTGAGAAATTAAATATAGGTATCAGTTTATCATAAAAAGCAAGTACATATAGTACCATGACTTTACTTCAGGGGCTATTAGTTAAACTTTCATTATGCATTAAGAATTAAGATACACATAAGCACAGCGTAATCTACAGAACAATGATAGATAAAGTAATCTTGTGTACTAACCCTTTTTGGAAAGCTAGTTGTCAGTAGCAGTAGACTGTGAGAATTCTGAATTTTAAATTCCTTGGTCATATAGTTTTAGAGGGTAATTCCCTGTGCCACTTTATATTACCTATCCAGATACAAATACAATGCAGGAAAAGTTTCTTCAGGAAACAATGGTGTAAGATCCGAACCTTTCCCATTTTATTTAATGTGATTAAAAATGTCTACAGTTTTTGAATCCTTTATTGCTCCCAACATCTTTCTATTTGATAATGAGCAATACAATATCTATCCTCAGCCAAGGATCCAACCCTCAAGCCAAGAACTACTTGCTCAGCATATTCTACACATCAATAAACTATCAAGTTTCCAACCACAAAAAAGGGTGGGTGCCAGTCTGAACACTATGTAGCAGAAATACATGGACTGGGTAAGAAATGTTTTCATGTCTGAACCTAAACTTGATGACAGTTAAAGGAGACTACATAACGACCACTGTGTTCAAATAGTGAGAATTATTACATGAGTCATTAAAAGAAAATAATGGAAACACTAGGGATAAGAATGTGCTTGTGATTATTATTTGAATTATTATTGTATGGAAATCTGTCCGAAACAGGGAGTACCCCGTGTCTCTTTTCAGGAATACATCTTTTGAGAATACAATGCAAGTATTGTCAGCGAAGTTTTCTTCCCTCATTATCTACACAAATAATGAAAACAAAGACTAAGTTGCTGTATTTCATGTAGGTCCAGCTGGTAATTTGTTTAGTTTCCAAGTACAGCACAGGAAATGACATTTCCTACATTTGCAGGAGAGGAGTGATTAAGAGGGAGGGTGTTTCTAACTGAGAACAGAACAAGTACTGTTTCATATTACAACAGAAAAAAACAATCCTGGGACTTCTTTAGTTAAACGCTTAGCTGAGTTTATGGAGCCTGTGTGTCTGAAAAATGAAAATCTCTTTAGTGGTCATAGTTCTCCTGAATAAAGCTTTAATTGGAGGTAAGTGCAGTTTTCTTTTCATTTCTTTTAAAACCAAGAAAACAGTTTTGTGTAATTTGATCGGTCAGTCTGTTGGAATTGTGTTTTTCTGTTGAAGGATGACTTAACTTGAGAGTTCAGAAAAGCAAAAAATATCTTCTAAAATTTGGACATTATAGACCAGCCTAGCTGGACTATGTGCTTTAGAAGACAGAAGAATACAATCAGATGGGTTTGACACACTGTTTAACAGTATTCAGTTTTACTAATTATCTGAAATAATGATTGTAATGTAAACACCAATATAAACACTGCAGAAAGGAAATGGAATGTTATATTTTTTTCAAGGAAAGTTTATCATTTGGTTGTTAAAGTTTTTTTGTTTTTTTTTTAAATCAGGTCACTGTTTTTCATACGTAGTTTATCTGTTGTTCTGCTGTTTTTCTTCCCCTTGAAATTATCTATACCGGTATACTGTTTTTATCACTGTGTGAAATGTGGTTTAACAGCCTGGTGCAAGCTTAAATGTAATTGTTGTGCACATTTAAAAATGGCCAAAACAGATTCAAAATTTACCCTAGAAAATATTTGGTCAGATTGTTGTGTTTTTGTTGAATATTTATACCTAACGTTATGAAGAACCACTAGACATTTAATAAAAGTTGAATACAACTTTATACTCACTGTGCCACCAGGACAATTATCATTTTCATCTACCAACTACTAAAGTATGTGGTACACAGTACTGCCCAATTTATCAAACACCTAACCCATAGATATTAGGGGTTTATTGCAAACAAATCTCTTTCCTTTTCCATTAACAGTTTCACAGTGAAAAATAAACTGCTTTTAATATACTTTTTTATTGGTAAGTTTGTAGTCTTTGCAGGAAAGTCCTGTGACTATAAGATATTGATTTGGTCTAAAAAAAATTAATGAGACAAAGTCAGGAATTTGTGAAACAAAATATAAAATAACTATTGTAGGAAAGTACTCCATTACAGACAAAGAACACATGCACAGAAATGTATACACAAATATTTCCCTGGCTCAGCAATGGCCTAGAGCCCCAATTAATGTACCACACATATGATTATCTGCCAATCCAGACAAGGTAATTGTGATGTTTCTTGAATGAGATCATTGTGTGCCTGCAGTGGGGTAGGAACAGCTGATTAAGAGACAGGAGTCGGTAGGTACGAAAATTGCACTTACCAGCCATTTAATAGTTGAGTCATTCAACAGACCAAAATCAACAGCTGCTGTGAATGATCAGACACATTGGTTTAGTGACATCGTCATTTCCGTTAGCAAAACCAGTGGCACTTCCACTGTGTTTTTAGGGAGTTGCAAGCAAACGTTGCAAGTTATGTACATATCAAAGTTAAAGCTGAATAATTTTTACACATAACTGTACCATGACAACAGTAGAATACAGTTTTGATGGAGCTGTACTGAAGCTTGGTACAGGTATGACATGTCACAATACTGTACAGGTAGTGGACAAAAAAATGGAAACACCAATGCAAAGTCACTTAATAGGGCATTGGGCCACTATGGTATCCCGCTCTGTGGAGTTCTTGGCGGACCGTTTTTGATGAAACTGGTCAATTGATCTGCAGTTGCTCGCCTGTTTTGCCTTGCACTTTAAATTAATGCACGGATATCACGATCCTGGAGTTTGCGCTTCTGCCCACTGTTGCCCTTTGCTGATGATGTCTTTCCCTTGGAGTTCCATGCCGACATCACCTTAGACACCGTTGCTCGTGAAACATCAGCAAGTTAAGCTGTCTTGGTCACTGAAGCTCCTGCCAAATGCGCCCCAACTCTTGCAGCCATGCTAGCCATAATTATAGGCAACCAGGCCTGTCCAGCATTTGTATACTTGACCCTAAACATGCTGGGATGTTATTTGCTTAATTAACACATGAGCCACACCTATGTGGAAGCCCTTGCTTTCAATATACTTAGTGTCCCTCATTTACCCAGGTGTTTACATTTTTTTGTCCACTACCTGTATCTTGAATAATGTTTTCTTCTTGTTGTTTAGATTCACTTTGTATGTTTCAGTTTTCATATCCTGGTGACTTTTCAGGTTAAGTTTTAAGTACCTTTGTGGACTCTATAGACCACTGTTTTTTTCTCTAAGTAATATTGGTACACCAGAGTGTAACCATTAAATAGTCCTCCTTCATTTGTTTTATGTGGTATTTCTTGCTGCTGTATTTCTAACTTCCACAAGAGGCAGTGTTGAAAGAATAACATGCACTACTTTGATTTACGTGAATATCATTTTAGTATTCTTCGCTTTCTTTTCCAGAAATCTGTGAAGCCCTGAATGTCACTGTCTCCCCAGGACCAGTGGCCATGTTTATGGAGGGTGAAAATGTCACTCTTTCCTGTCATGTATCCCAGCAAAAAAAAACCAACAGTCTTTTGGTTGTACGCTGGATGTTTTCTCTTGTACCTGATGAAGAACATTTACTTGTCAAAATGAACATGAGAAAGGTAAAAATATATGGAAATTATACAAAAGGTTTTAGTCAACAAAAGTTGCAGTTTTCTGAAGGGAAAACAAGTAAAATCTATAATTTAGTCATTTTTAACTTTTCAAAAGAAGACAAAGGGAATTATACGTGCAAAGTCCAGGAAATCAGAAAGCAGCAAAATAAATGGAGAACGACATCTAATGGCACAGGGACTGCAGAATTAAGAGGTAAGGGGAAAACGGCAACATAGTTATCTTTTTATTATTTTTATAATGCACTTTATTTAAGCTCGACAAAGAAAAATATAGACTTATAATAAGGGTTACACTCATTTTTTGTCCTCACAAAAGTTTAGTTTAGTTCAGTTATGGTAGAAAGCTGTTCCAATCACCTAGGCTTCCTACAAAAAAAGCATATCCCTAATTTCCATTCCAAAGGAAAGTATATATTGAATAGGGTCCTGAATATTCCTCTCTTGCTCCAACAAATCTGTTTTGTTAGTTGTGGGGAGCAGTAATTAATATACAGATGTTTCCTTTGACTGCTCACCCCTGTCTCTCCAAAGACTGAGAGGAATTTCCTTGGTTGTGCTATGTGAACTAAATTAGCAACGATACACAACATAGCTGGCAGCCGCTTTAGAAAATACAGATTTAAATCCATATAATACTGAAACCTAAAAATATTACTAATAAGAAACCATGTGAATTCCCTTACCATTATTTTATATGGAAAACCACCTGCATGGAGCCTGTATATTTGAAAGGTAATATTTGTGGCCACTACATGGATAAGCAATATGTTCCTGTTATATGTTTTATATACTTTGTATATGGGAGCTGTGAGACTTGTATAAATGCAGCACAGGTGTTGAGTAGTTTGCTTTCAACTGCAGTATTTTTTGTACTGCAGTTTTATGTTGTATTTGAAAATCTCACTGCTACCTAAACAGTTACAGTAACAGAAAAAAAAAACAAATAACATTGCAGTGAATCTATGTTACAGCCACATTATATTATTCCACTTTTTTATTGTCTATATCCAATAGGATTATAAGGCAATACGTTCTGGTTTAATAACACATAATGAAAACATCAGTTGAGAAATCAGGCGCATTCTGCATCAGCATACACTCTAGGTCATCTAGTCTGCCAACCTGTTCCAGACTCCATATATATTATTTCCACTATGAATTGTTCTTATGCCATTAAAAACAATCATTAGGTCTGAAAATGTGTAGATCCTGGACGTGCTGAGATGACAGCAGAAGAAACTTTGGCACAGATGCTGCAGCATAATATTGACATTGGCTGCAGTGTCAGCTTTCCCTCTTTGGCCTGTATTAGATTTAATACACAGGCAGACATATTGCACACACACACACACACACACACACACACACACACACACACACACACACACACGCGCGCGCACACGCACAGAATCATGCAGACAATAAAACAACCTGATGCCATTCTCGGAGTAAAGACTTTGGCACTAAGAAGGCTGGTGTTCTGTGGTAGCATGTTGCAGAATCGGCAAGGTTCAAATTAAGTATAAGAATAGGAATTTCATTGCATCCAGTGGTTAAAGAAAAGGGCTTGTAACCAGGTGGTCCCTGGTTCAAATCCCACCTCAGCCACTGACTCATTGTGTGACCCTGAGCAAGTCACTTAACCTCCTTGTGCTCCGTCTTTTGGGTGAGACGTAATTGTAAGTGACTCTGCAGCTGATGCATAGTTCACACACCCTAGTCTCTGTAAGTCGCCTTAGATAAAGACATCTGCTAAATAAACAAATAATAATAATAATAACTTATTTTGATTTATTGTAGTTCAGTTGAAAGGAATAATGGGTTCTGGAATAGCTGCATTTTGCAAAGTGCTGGATTTATGCTTTCATTGCATATGTTGTTCTTTCTGCTGGTTCTATGTACTCTAAAATGCAAAATGAATGAATTAATTTCTTTTAGCTTAAGTAATATTATTTTATCCAGATACACAAGTAAATAATATTGTTGTTATTGTGTACAAAATCATCCTCTAATTGATCTCTAGAACATACAAACAAATAAGAATATACAAACAAATACATTTCTGAAAAGTCTGTGGTCAGTGCGTAAAAGATAGATGGAAATGTTTTCAAGATATCTATTAATTTGACCTTGACCAAGACCTTGTTGATCAAAGGTATTATCAAACCTATCTGTGATTCAGATACCAGGGTTTGGGCTGTCTTTTACTTTGGGTGCTCTTAACAAAATGGTCTCTGCAAGTCAAAGAAAGTGAACCAACACATATCCTAACAATTTTGACTGAGTAGTTTCTTTGGACAGAATGATTTAAATCCTTCCAGAGACTCGTAGCTGTATGCATTTAAGTGCAAACAGTTTCCTCGATCATGATGCACTCCTTCATTGATTTTAGTGTAGAAAATGGGAATCAGATGTGATTTCAAATGCAATCGTGTGAGGTGTTTTGTTTCAGTGGTTAAAGAAAAGGGCTTGTAACCAGGAGGTCCCCGGTTCAAGTCCTGGCTCACTCATACCCCTTCTCCACTGGCACATCTGACCCGTGAGGGCTCGGTACGGAACGAGTACGGGTGGTTCTCCACTGGCTATTTGTCGAGCCGAGCAAAACCATACCGTGAAACTCTGGCCTCGCAGGACATCTAAATCCGGCTGCAAGCCAAACTGAGCCAGGGGGCGGGGTTAAGGATTTTCGTCATTACGTTGCATGTCCGTACACTCCAGAAAGAAAACAATGAACATGGCGGGCAGAAAGTGTGATGAGAGAAGAGTACAGCCATGGGACACAGAGGAAGTGCAGGCTGTAGTTTCTCTGTGGGCAGATAGAAGTGTTCAGGAAGATCTGGAGTCATGCGTAAGAAATGAGAAAGTTTATGCCTGAATTTTTGACGATTTGAAGCAAATGGACATAAACCGCGGGTACGGTATGCTTAACTCACACACTCAAAAACACAAAATTCTACCAAATTTCTCATCCTTGACCTTTATTATATTAATATAAAGAAAAATAAAAGAAAAAAGAAAACAATTCTAAACTTATTTATAAAAATATAGTCTGCTATACAGCAGTACCGTACGTACAACTACAGCTCTCGTTGCGCTGTCGCGCAGCTTCTTTTTTTTAAGCACCCAAACAAAAAACAACAACTATCCTTAAACGGAATATCTTTGGCAAATCATATTTTTAAAATCTTTTTTTTCCCCCTTCAACAGAACTAATGGAACTTTAGTAAGTCAATATAATCAGTAGAATGTGTGGATTATAAAGACATTCCTAAACATATTTACAAAATATAGCTTTACAAGATACCGCTGTACCGTTGGTCTATTAATTTTTGAACACCATTTGTTTGTGTGTCTTTTGGCAAACTGAGTTAATTAATATCAACTGTTTTTCGTTGTGTATGACGTCAGTAGCAACAACCCAGGCTCCTCTTAACTGCACCGTGAGGCTCGGTATGTCCCTGGCACGTCTCGTTGTACAGTGGGAAAGAGGCATCACTGACTCACTGTGACCCTGAATACTTGTGCTCAATCTTTCGGGTGAGATGTTGTTGTAAGTGGCTTGATCCTTGCTGATAATATATATTTTTTTAAATAGTAAATATTATTTATACCAATGTACCAATAGGAATTTTTGAGTGAAAGGCAATGTTAAAAGATAAAGTCCAGCACCTACAGTAAACGTTTTGTTAGGCACACATATATGATTCTTTCATGAGCCACAACCCATTCTTTTCTGTGGTGATGTTTCTACCAGATTTACATGAACAAATGCAAACGCTTTCTATGGCTGTGCACTATAATAATATATGTATTATATTGCTGTTTGAGAGCGTGTGAATATTGAAACAGCTGAGAAATCAACGCATACATTATCAGATTCAGCACTGGGCTGGTAAGTAATGAGCTGTAACAAATACACTGTACCTTACAGAGGAAAAAATCAAGGAAACCAGAAAAGCAGTGTAATAAAGAAGATAGTAGGTTATATTTGTTTTTTGACAACCAACGCGTTTAGTGTAGATGTATGGTCATAACTGTCACTCTGGTGGATCTGTACAAGTATGAGAATCCATCTGTCCATCTGGAACCCATAACATTGGACTTTAATAAAAATTCCAACCTGAAACTGATCCAAAGCTCTCTGGCAAACAGAATATATTTGGAATAAACACAAGCGTGTCGATCAATGCAAGTAAACTACAAATTGTCTGTGTCTTGCTGTAACCTGATATGAAACTGATTGGGGATCCAGCGGATGCTGGGTTTCCTCTGTGATTTTACAAGGCTGTTATGAGAGTGATTTTCCAAATGAGACCATAGTTATGAATAGGGCCAGTGCCTTCATGGACTATAAACAGACCAATTAAGGATTTTGAAAGTTTTAGAAGTACAGATTCAATGGACAATTTTGAGCAACTAAGTTAAAATTTGTAAAATGCAAATAATTTCGTAATTGCGGCAATTTTCAGAAAACAACTACCCTATTTATGACTTGGAGATCAATGGGGAGGAAGCAATTTGATGGACAGGCAGAGTACAAAGTGCTTCTTGACCCAGCACATCAGCTGCACAGAACCTTCTCAGGCCTGCTTGTGCTGGCAGTTACCTCCTGTTCCCAGCAGGGGCCAGTTTCATATTATTATTAATTTCTTAGCAGACGCCCTTATCCAGGGCGACTTACAATATATCACATTATACATTATTTCACATACAATTACCCATTTATACAGTTGGGTTTTTACTGGAGCAATCTAGGTAAAGTACCTTGCTCAAGGGTACAACAGCAGTGTCCCCCACTGGGGATTGAACCCACAACCCTCCGGTCAAGAGTCCAGAGCCATATGGACTCCCAACTTTTAACGTGGTTCCACATCTCAGTCCTCCACAGTCAGCCTTGAGGAGTCTTTTCAGAAATTATTTTTTTGCTGGAATAGTTAGTGAGTAAATAAAGCATTGCATTTATAACCTAAATAGATGAAAGCAGGCGATAGGGTTTGTAGTTATTATACTGTATACTATGATTGTTTTCGTGGTTCAGTTCTTGGTCCACTTAATTCGGGTTAGATTTAAGTCCAGCAAGGTAATAAAAAAGCTAGCTGCTCAGTCATACAGAAAGATGCTGCAACTGCCTACTGAGACTGAACTGCTTGCTCTTCACTTAAGTCTGCTTCCAGCACTATGTATTTTTGGATGCCAGTGTGGGTGTTAGAAGCCACCATTGAATGTATCAGGAAGTGGGTTAAAAAAGTATATCCTCACATATCATCATTACATAATACTGCACCTATAATTTATACTATATCTAAACGTATAATCATGCTGTTTTTGACTATGTGCTGACATATATCTAAATCTATTACAGTACACGTATCACCAGTTTTGAAGACCAATGGTGGACTCTGGAGTTTCTTTGAAGGTAAATGTATAGTGAAGTTTTATTTTACAATACATATATATGTACAGCATCAGAACATCAGAATATCTTTATAATAACATAATTGTTTGTATGTATTTATAATTATGTTTATTCTTTAAAAGCTGCAATATCTCCCATAATCCTGTTAGATTTTACATTCAAATATAACTTGTTAGTGTATATGAATAAGAATATTCTATTTAGCCTTTTGTGCAGTCTGCTTCATCAGACAGAAATCACTATTGACAGTCACATTTCAAAGTTAAAGCTACATTTTGTACTATTTGAAGTTTCTGCGAACTACGCAGTATGCCTCTTTTTTCCACTAGGTGAGGGAGAGAGTGGACATTGTCAGACTGTCCTACCACATTGCTGTAGTATATGGGACATGCATATTGTAAAATATATAGACCCTATTCACAATGTCTGTTTTGATGGATTCAATAAAGCTTGGGATGTACTGTAGTTTCTGAATTAGTTTCAAAGACAAGGTCCTGACAGCCTTCATATGCCTTCCGAGAGTTTATAGTTTTCCCACTTGTGGACAACACTACATTTTCGGCATTTGTTTTGGTTGTGAAGTAAAGGGAAACACCCTCCTTGTTGTGCCTGACCACAGCTTTATGGAACTATTGACTGAGCAATTTGGACCATGTTTAATTTAAAGACAGCCATCCCAACGGATACAGTATTCAGTATATATATCTTGACTACCACAACCACCAGCACTGCTACTGCCTGATGGGGGCTCTGGTGGTAAACAAGTAAAAGACCATGTGTAAACACACCTCCATGAAATTATATAGCCAACCCAGACTAGCCGAAAAAGGAACTACATTCTAAAATAAGCTACTTTCTATCTTTAAACAGTATTTCTGAGTAATGAGCTCACAAATGTTGTTGAGTATAGCACAGTTCACGAATTCATGTATTGCACAATGACATTTCTCTTTAAGAACCACTAATGGAACTGTCTTAGTAGAGACCTGGTCAAACTGATACATTCTGAAAGGTTCAATATTGCGATAATCACAAGGAGAGAGTCTTCTGTATACCAAATAGAAAGAGTCCCAACAATTGTGCTGTAAGATTTAATTTACTGTCATTTTATTGCTAGTACAACATGTTTTTTGAGTTTAAACAGAAAAGGTAAAGAGCAACCAAGCTTATATTATCTGGATTTATACTGTTGAAATTGAGTAATCAACAATTCAACAGTGTAGGCACAAAATAAAAGATCCATGCATAATATGAACAGGTATACAGTATCATATTAATATCATAAATACAATGCCAGAGGCCAAACACTTACAAATACTGTAAATATTTAAACATAAAGTAATGAAAAAATAAAGGGTACATAAAACAATAATACAAACAGGAGAGACTGATTTCAAATGAAATATCACAGAAGCGCTATTTCAGTGCAGCCCTCATCGTATTACAATGTGTTAGAGGCAGAAATCCATAAATAAATGTGGGCACTACACCAGCTTGCAGGATACAGAATAAAAGGTTGTCTGTGATCCAAGATCTTGTTGCGCAATTCTATTTTACATCACACATGGAAAACAAAACAATGTGGTAAAGGTTATACCATACATCCCGTGACCCAATTAGCAACTGATACCGACACACCTTCTGTAAAGAAAACACACTCGATTCATCTACTGGTAAAAACGTGGCTGTGAGGTGTTTATTTTTTAAGGTTTTCTCTTGACTTAACTACCGAGTCCCCAATTCGAATCCGACTGTCCAACTAATAAATACTTCATGTACTAATATTATAATTCATTGTGCCCAGTAGGTAACATACTCCCCAGGGCAATGTGCTGTAAATGTTTGGATAATTCTCTGATCCAGCAGTTTTTGATCCAGTGTTATTACTTATTACAGCATGTGTTCTTGTTAACTCAAGAATTTTGACGTAGGTGTGCTTAATGACAGGCTTTATCTAAGTGGGTGAGGAGGTTTGGGGGTAGGAAGCATGTGACAAGCTCTACTGGTAAATGGTTTCATGTATTGAGTACTGCAGATTGACAGAGCTGGGTCCTTTAAAGCCCACCGCACACAACCTGACTCAAGCCGTCCTGACTCACTCATCTCAACTGAATCGTAGCAAGATTATCCAGATTTCAGTCGGGATGTCTTCAGATTTGAAGATTGAACATGCTGAATCTTTTTCAGTCGCAGTTTCGTTCAGATGTGATCAGTCTGCCGGTGTCAACCAATGGTGAAGCAGTTTTAAGTGACGTAGCTGTCATGTGACATCATACAAGATGGCAGAATATTGACAGCTTTAGTTCCACAGGTAAAAATACATTAGTCTTGAATTGCTCTGCGTGTCCCGAATTCAAATATACCAAATATGTGCACAATTGAATCAATTTTTTTAGGCGTTTACTAATCAAAGGTAAATTATCAATTTACTTTTTTATTATCAATCTACTGGCAGCCTATATTTTCTTACTGCGCTGAAACAGAAGTAACCAGTGCGTCGATCTCCAATAGGTCACAAATCACAAGCCACTAGATCAGGGGTGGGCAATTCCGGTCCTGGAGGGCCGGTGTCCCTCCTGGCTTTTGTTCCAACTGTGCCCTAAATTACCTAATTAGACCAATAATTGGTCAAAATTAGTCCAATTAAGTAATTTAGGGCAAAGTTGGAACAAAAGCCAGGAGGGACACCGGCCCTCCAGGACCGGAATTGCCCACCCCTGCCCTAGATCCAGACACTGAGAAAAAAAACGCCAAAATCAAATAAAAATCAACAGGTTGGATTTTATTTACTACAGACTAAAGTGTAGTCGACAATACAAAAAGTCAAACCCTGCCTGAAACGTTTGCACGGTGTAAATGGTCAACAGCTAAATTAATAGGCTAAGTGCTTCTTTCTGGTTGCCTTGCAGCGTTGTCTCTGTCGTCTAATCAGCATACGATGCCATGCATAATGTGAGGGTCGCTATGTTGGGCTAAGTTAATAAAGAAATGTGTACAGGGCAGTATTAATTAAATTTGCATGCATAGTAATCGCCAGGATATAGTTGTGGTCAGTCTAATTCAAGCTTAGCAGTGTGCGACACCCAGTCGGGAAAAACTCAATTGTGACGTCAAACTAAAACTGATCGCGGAATCTATAAATGCCTGCATTTGAACCGTCACCAGTAGTAACTCTGCAATTCTGACACAGACACCTTGAAAGAAATATTTCTAACTTTATTTTTTTGTGCGTGTGTTTCAGATCTATTCCTTTGTGCAGTGCTGATATGCTCTGTTGGCATTATTTGCATGTTGCTGTTCACCATTATAATTATCTGCCAGTGTATTTTTAAAAAAAGAAGATTTAAAGGTATGTACAACAAAGCCAACTAAACCTAACTATGTATTTCTGCTGCATAGGGTTATTGTGAAAAATAATTATGTGTCCACAAAACTGAATCATTCTTCTCGTTATTTTAAATGTTCTTTTTTTTGTGGTAGCTGCAAAAACTTACCACACAACACATACATATACCTCTTTTTCAGAGGACGAATATTTGGGCTATAATACTGTAATGTGTCTTATAAAAGGTTGCTCTGTGTATTCATTTTGTTTTTGTTTCTTGACAGCAAGTTATTATTTGGTGAAATGTCCACAAAACAGGTAAGGCTATTTTAATGTTGATGTGTTTTTGTGTGGGAAAAAATAATAACCAATAGAGATGATTTGTTATAGTTGTGGAGAACATTTAATTACTTTTAGGAGGTAGCATTGCTACTCACTTACTGGGCTGTGTACTCAGCAGGATGTAAGAATGGCTCCCTTCGTAGCAGGTTTCAATTCCTTCCCTATTAAAACAACCCACACAACACAGAACAACGCATCTCTGAGACTATGCTTCAGACTCTATTAAGTGCCGTGACTACACTCCATACGGTTAAGAACTCACATGTGGTGTCTATTGCAATCTTTAAACCATTTCAAAAATATATCTTAACAAAAGCAAGCGTCAAATACAATTTATTAACAAAACAAAATGCCAATGACTAAAAGTGTGCATTCCACAGTACTAGGCTTACAATTTGTTTTAACCCAATGAACTGGATCAGCAAGACCCTGGTCCAAAATGGCGATGCTCACCACTAAGCTGTTTCGTTGGGTTTAAACATCTTCTTGGTGGCCAAGTAAATATTATAGAGACCACGCACGCTATTCATTTACCTTCTTATAAAATGTTCACTGAGTTTTATTTCTTGTTTCCAGTTCGGGAGAAACAGTAACAAGTGTTATCAGCTCATCGCCTGTACAAACAAGGAAAGAAAAGAAACACAAAAAGAAAAAAGCTAAAGAAAATGCTGATGTCCCACCAGAAATACCAGCAAAAGGTACTTTATTCAGCATCAGTGGACACCCTCAGGGCCACAATTTGGATTTTGTTCAACATTGGGGAAAGAATTAGATAAACACACATTTACCTTTAGGATTAATGCGTGTGAAATATATTTATATTTTTTATTCTTAATGCATTATCAAACACAACACATAATCTAAGACTTACATTTTGTTTAACAATTATAAACGCTCAATAGCTTAAAAAAGAACATACAACCATTTCTGGTGTGCCAAACACATCTGTTTTTTGACATAGGGTTTAATACCAGCAACACATGTGCACAGCCATAACATACTCACACATGCCAACAATTTACATTCTATAGAAAGCTTTCTATTTGTACATGCATATGAATTAAAAAGAAATGTATGTGAAACCAGCTATCTTCTAAAATGATCTAAGGCATATTCACGATTACCACAACCATGGAGAGGGAGGTAATTGTCATTGTCAAATAACTAAAACAACCTTGGCTCTTTAATTTCCTTCCACCCACAAACTTGAAAACCCTAAAATAACATTCAGTTCTCAAGATTCCCTCCCCAGTACACACCCCAAAAAGACAAAAAATGATGTTCCACATCACTGGAGAAGAAATTATTTTGAAGTGGGTTTGTGAGGCATACCCTAGATTACATTTGGAAAAATAGTGTTGCAGTCATTGCTAAGGGTTGTCACAATTCCAGTGCATCTTATCTTGTGTAAAGATGCTATCCTATGCATAGAACACACTGCCGTGACTACACAGTGAATTTATGTGATTTGTTAATACCTCCTTGGTAGGATGTCTTATTATAAGGGACATCTTTTTACATAGTTTGAGCTTCGCAGTTCACTGCGCAAGGTGACATCACTTATAGAATAAGAGATAACCTACATATGATGTATTAACTACACTTGCAGTAAGGGTACCTTTTTGTGTCCAGCATTACTAAAGACCTGACGCTATACTTACACACGTCCTTACCTTTATTTTAGCTCCTATTCCTGATACACCAAGAAGGCCCAAACTTTTAAAAACACAGTCAAGAAAACTAATTCTGGTAAGTGTTATTATTGCATGCCATATGTAAAAATTACAAAACCAAAATTACAAAAAGAAAAAGTTACCAGTTTGAAATATATATATATATATATATATATATATATATATATATATATATAATGTATATATATATATATATATATATATATATATATATATATATATATATATATATATATATATATATATATATATATACATAAGGCTCTGTTCATATTAATCAATACAGTACTATATATACATATGTTATGTTATTTTCCGACAATTGAATTGCCACAGAACCTGTAACCATTTTTCTGGGAGAGAAACTCTTCTGAAGAGTCAGCTAAGCTGTGTGCCAAACAAAATTAAAGACTTGTAATCTCTTGCTTTACAAAAGATACCCTGTCCACCTTTACATATTCATCAGCAAGAAAGAAAGTGGAGCTAATTAAAAAATATGTTTAATTATTATATTAATAACAAAAAAAAAGTTCGCTTTTTTTTTTCAAAGAGTTTGGTTTATTTATCATACTGGTATATTTAATCGTTTTATTATAAATTGTATAGTCTTTACATTTCAAAACCTCTAGCATTTTTTTTTTATTTTCTTCATATTTTTCAATTTAATTATTACAAGGAAGAAATATGCATGGGGGAAATTATGCTGCATGCTTTATAGTGCCCTATTGCTTGTTGAAGTTATTGCAGCACCTTTTCCATTTATGAAAGTACTAATTTTATTTTGTTTTATTGCTTTCCAAAATGCAATTATTTATTTAGCCTGTTTTGTCTAAATTGAATTATGTTTACTATAGGAGTATCATAAAAATGTATAAAAACAACAATCCTGCTCAGTCGCCCATCTCAGGGAATACAGTGTTGTTTCAAATATAATCCAATAACATCACAGATAAGTAGATAATGTACACCAGAAACAATGCTATTTTGAGCTAATGAAATCAAACATTTGGCAACGTTGATTTCATTAACACAAGTCCTTAAATTTGCATGAGGTACATAAAGTAGGTGCTTTGAGATTTTGTATTCGGGTTAGGATTTTTAAATATATTACTAAATGCAGCCATTACAATGTGCACAGTAAACCCTAATCTACGATTATGTAAACACACAGTTTGCCATGGGACATTTGATTTTTCATTATTATTATTATTATTATTATTATTATTATTATTATTATTATTATTATTATTATTATTATTATTATTAAAGATTTTCCCCATTCAGTAGGTTACATAAGCCTGCATTCTTAATATAATGTATCACTATGATTAACAATCCCTGTTGTTTGAATGTAAGCTTTGGTTTAAATGTAAACACAGTATGTATTATGTATTGTTAAAGAAATGTAAAAAAGTTGTAAGCAGTATGTTGTAAATTGCAGCCTAATGCTATAGCAAAAGTGGATTGATAATAGATGTGAATCTACAGTTAACCCAGGCTTTTGTTTTTGTTTTGTTTTTAAAATCAGAGGAAGATTTTAATTGAAGGTGATACACATTTGCAAATATTAATTTGCAAGGAATATTGTGGCAGGGAAGGCCTCAGATATGTGAGAACCCTAAACAATAATTAATGTTTACTGCCAAAACATCTTGAGAATGATACTGTTGAATCTACAGAAGCTCCCAAGTATTAATAAAAATGAACAATTCACAAACTCCACGTCAAGCAGTGTTTTAGAATTAAACTGGATTGTGGTTACACTGTGGGCTGAGGGCATTCGGTAGGATTTCTGGAGGCATTTTCACAGATTTAACTTGTTGGCCATGATTTCTAAACGAACCCTGTACAGTGAAACCACATTTGTACAAACTAATTGATCTCTGGGGGGGTGTTCATTTTGTTTGGATAATCAAATTACTGTAAAAATGATTAATCTGACTTTCCCAATCAACCTTAAGAAATAATTGCAATACAATCTATGTAGATTTAAACATATATTGTCCACTGTACACAAGAGAAGGTGTTAGTAAAATTCAAGTCTGGATAATAAAGGTTTTACTGTATTGAACTCTCAAGATAAGCATTTAATAAAATAGATTTAGATAGTGTATGTTGTATACAGAAAAAAAAACTATCTGATGTGTTTTCTTTTCCCAGTGTGTTATGGAAAGAAATCAGGAACAATGTTTACAGGATTGTAATATGATTTATTTATTCATGTGCAGCTAAGGTAGCTAAGCTCCAAAGTGAAAGAATATGTTGTAGAAAACATGTGGTTTTAAAACCACTACAGACGTGAGAACTGTCTCTGGTTTAAGTGCACATTTTTCTTTAATCTTTCGGTATGTAATATTTTGCCTCTGTCACACTTTTGGCCATGTGTTAAGCATGAGGATCTCATTATAGAAGTGCACCAAGCCTGTCAAGCTGCACACTAAAACACGTTTCATTAGACCTGCTGGAAATTAGGTTTGATTTATGATCTAAAAATGCATATAAATCCAAAAATGTACATACTGCCTGTTTTCTTTGTGATCCTTTCACAAGAGAAATATTGTGGGATTTTAAGAAGTGTTTTAACCTCCATTATTGCCATTGTCTATCATTCATATACCTTATTCATAACTGCTTTTTTTTTTTTTTTTTAAATACAGCCCAAGATTGCAGAAGAGAGCTTAACATATGCTGAACTTGAACTTGTTAAACCCCAGCCTGAAAACAAATCAGTCTGTACAGGGACTGTGTATGCACAAATTCTGTTTGAGGAGAAACAGCTGTAAATACACAAACACTATAACTGTATATAATATTGTATCATAGACTATATGGACACGATTGTGAAGCAAGTGCAACGTTTACCTATAAAAGCTAGCAAGAAGCAACTTGGTTTCAGGAGACATGTTTTTTCTTGTTAGTTCTGTTAATTGTTATACTGTATCGCTTTCAGAAAAAAAAACATGGGGGCAAACTTTTCACTTGGTTCAAAATACGGTCTGATATGTTTTATTTATAAAATATAATTCAATATTTTTTCATATCTTTTTATGTTTTGTTATATCATTATAATAGCCCTGTTAAATGATCCAGAGTGTTTAAACTGTTAAAAGTAAGATATTATGTGTTTTGTGTTTTTAAAGTACAGTATTTAAAGGCAAGTACGTTCAATCTACATTCCAGTCGTTTTACAAACATTGAATCTTTGCATGTATACAATATAAGGAATTAAATGTTGACTTTCTAAACTAAAGAATGTCTTGTTTTAATTGCATGAATTTTAACAGTGGGCTTTAAAAGCTTTATAAAAGGTATCAAAACTCATTACATTTGGGGAAACTACTTCCAACCCCCTTAATGGAAGTCTGCACTGGTTATTTCTGGCTTAGTTACTTTATTGGGTGTGTTTTTCCTTTCTGAAAAAAAAAAAATTGAAGAAAAGATTTGAAGAAAAGAGCTTTGGGAGTCTAGCCCTAAGTATCTGAGGAGTCAAATGCTAGGGTTCAGCGTCTTCACAATTATAAACAAAAAATTATCACATAGTGGAAAAGATAAGCTCAACTACTGTGTGCCATTTCCTTCCACTTAATGTTGTATGCATTACAGAAACATAGAACATCTGTTTAAAAAAATAAATAAAACCAGCACAGAGGTGGATGGTTTCACAGACCCTCCTTAGCATTTAGTACCTTAGGATGGTAAGGTAGTTCAAGGCTAGTGCTAATCAGGATCTGTGGAGCAGCCCATTTATAACATTAACCCCCTGACTGATCCAATTGCACCTTCATAGTTTAAAGTAAGTTAAAAAAACAGTAAATTAAGGCTGAGGACAGTATTACATTTCCATTCTGAATCCCTAGTCAACAATAAGTCTTTGGATTGCTGCTGAGTTTGAAAATGACGAAGCAGCATCCAAAAGGAGTTTAAGCACAATCCTCCGTCTGCCCCCGACAGGCTAGAGTCCAAGGCAAAGTGCCAGTTCTGTGCGTGAATGTGATCAGCCCACTAATGGTTACATTTATTAAAAATGATGCTGCTTAATAATGAGTTTTACAGTGTATTATAATTGGGTTAGACTACAAGATGGTTCTGCCTAGGTGCTATAATTTATTTGATTTAATTATTTGAAAGTGCCTAACAGTTTGACATTTAATATTATAAAATTAGTGGTGTATTAAAATTGAAACCGTTATTGTCTTTCAGAAGGTCATTTGCTTCTGCAGTGAGATATATGATGATTATTTTCCAGTCTATTAAGCCCTCTACTTAGCACAATTAGTACTGTGTGAAAGGTTAAGCAGAGCACACTCCCTCTCATCGTGGTCATAATGCATAGCTCTAGCTGGGACTGACATTTCTACATAGTAGAAGTGCATCAAGGAGTCTTCATTATGTTCTCATTATTATTAGTTAGGAAATATTTTGTTCTAAAATGAGTTTTAGATAATTATTTTTTCGAGTTCTACTAACTACATCCTTTCTGTGACCAAAATCCATTTCTCCTTGTATCTTTCAGTATACTATATCTCATATGCAATTTCTTTTTAGAAACAGCAGAAGATTTGCATCGGAATCAAATGCAAACTTGTTGTTTTGATTTTATTTTTTATTACACGGTACCTGGTGGCTGTGAAGCAGCCTTATGTTTTAAAACGTGTTAGACTTTCAGGACTTCCTTTTTTTTTGTAAAAGTGCTTATCAGTTGAGTTTTGTATTGTAAGAAACTGCCTAATGAAATATGTTAGTGTACAGCAAAGCAAAGATAAGTAAACCCTAACTGCCATGACTATGCCATCTTATCATTGCACGGTGGCAGTATCCTTTGATTACCCTTCCTTTGTAAGATGATTCATACATCTTTATGATGGTAATTAGAGAATGCAGTTCTATGGGCTTGGACGTAAGGCAACAATTAGCCTTCTCCTTCCAAAAATAAGTGGTGCATGCACAATGGGAGTTTCTCACCCAGTAATAAACAGATTACTTTTCCATAGTGACAGTTTGAAACCCATCCTTGAAAAATAGTTTCTGAACAATACACACAAAATCTTTTTTTTTATATTTTCCAACTTACAAAAGGAGGATAGGTGTATTTGTGGAGTTTAAATTATTATTATTATTATTATTATTATTATTATTATTAATAACAACAATAATAATAATAATAAATAATAATAATAATAATCACATTTTCTGACCTAAAAATCAGGTAGAAGTTTAAGTACAAGCGTCTTTAATGTTTTGAAAATAAAATGTCTTTAGTTGAACATATACAACTGATGTGAGCTTTGTATGATATGGTTTGGTCCTAAATGTATAGTGATCATTTTAATATTTTACTGTGATAAATATCAGCATCACAGCATCAATTCAATCACACTTACAATGAACAGTTACTGTAGATTTAACCCAAAACTTTTTCAGCAGGCCCATCTAGTTTAAATACTGAAATGAAGATATCTGTGCAAATCATTTTAATTGTTATGACAAAGTTCTGGGGAAAAAAAAAAAAAATTATGATGTGGAATGAGGCAATAACTATAAAGAATACAAACATGAAAATGTGTAAAGATCTGTTCTCTAAATAACATTTTAGCCAAATTAGTATTTAATTATTTCACACTTTTGTAGAAATGTTTGTTTAATGGATACATTCTTTTTAATAGTTGTATTCACATGAGGAGATAGCCATGGAAACAAAGCCCCCTGATGCTGCTGCTGGATGATCATGACAACAGGACAGCCACTGCCTTCATTTCATGGCTCACTGACTAAACCTTGACGCCATTCAGAGGTCACTCAGCCACAGCTTTCATGGCCTGATAATTCCCACCAAAAACTGAATGTGTTCAACATCAACAAAGGACGGTAATTAAACAAATAGATTTTTTTTTTTCATGTAATAACACTATTACCTCCAATAACATCAAAACAATTAAATGCAACAGGACCCCCAACTATTTTCTTGGGCATTATATTACCATCTCAACAGGCAATAGTTTACAGCCATTATCCTCTAAGCTAGTGCATGTGTGACTGTATACATACTGCTTTCTTACACAGGAAGAAGGCTGTACATTCCTTTTATACACCAGTACAGCCAGAGCTGCATGCTGCCACCTATTGGGAGAACAGCAGTATGACAAAAGCTGTCCAGGTGCCCAGCTAAAATACACAGAAATTATTTTAATCAACTCTGAATTAAGGTTTGAAGTTCACAGTAGCTATTGTGAATGAAAGTGATAAAAAGTCTCGTATACACTTCCTTGAACTTTCATCAAACCTCTTTAAATGATTTGCTGAACTTAGAAATGGTACAAAGCTAGACCTTATTGTTGCAGTGGTTTGATGTTTGTTTTGTTTAAAAATATCTTGGCCTAAATATTGTCAGCACATGATGCTCCCTTTAATGTTAATGTAGTGACCATTTGGATTATACAGTGGAAAAACTAAAAAACTGAATCACATCTTTTTGTAGTCAACTAAAACCACAAGGAGCAAAGCTTCCTGTTTATTGAGACTTAATTCCCCCCCCCCCCCCCCCCCCCATTATTTCTCTCTTCAAGTTAGTACAGAAACTGAGTGTATTCATATGCTTTTAACTCTGTAAAAGTTTACCATTATTTCTTGTCATTTGGCAAAATACAGAAAGTCTGTTTTCATTTCCACACACAGTTACAATGCAATAAAATCTAGACAATTGGATATCTTAAAAAAAACAACAAAAAAAACATTGAAACTCATTAAAAATACAATAGCAGTATATATATATATATATATATATATATATATATATATATATATACACGTAAAATCACACAAATATAAAAACTGGCACACAGAGTATATACATACAAGTTTGTTGCTATTATAAAAGCTCAAATGTTCTTTCATTATAAATTGTTGATTTTAACCCCATACCAAATTATTGTATGTTTGATTATTATTGATACATAACAGGACATTCAGTTTTAACACACACATAGATTATTAAGCTGTACAGTAAGTGTACTAATTCCGTAAAAAATAAAGCTATGTATTAACCTTTATTATTACAACCATAGAAATGCTCAGATCTGCTCTGTGGATGAGACCTGCATCCAATCCATCACTCAATATGAACCTACTGAACTGGAAATGAAATCTAGTTCAAGGGCATTCCCTTGAATAACAGTGAAACAAATAAAACATACCATTTATCACCATTGGGCTATGTAAGAAAATCTCAAACACCTGCCAAATATGTCAAAACATGAAAAATTTTTCTATTTCATTTATAATGTGTCTAGTTTTGTCGGACATGATATTGTGTTCTCTGGACTCTTCATACAGCTCTCCTGATAATGCATTACAATATCCTGATACAAATTATTATATCTAGAAATAGTTATGCTGTGTTATTAGTTTGGGAATATAACTTAGCCAGTCACTGCATTTTGCAAAGGTAGAAGGAAAGTGTTTCCTTATAAAGGTAGAAGGAAAGTGTTTCCTTATAAAGGTAGAAAAACAGAAAGTAAAGTTATGTGTATAATGTTTTTCAATAGAAAATGACTGTCTTTGTTCCATTTCTGGCAGGTTTTCTGATTAATTAAGCACTTAGCGAGTCTTAACCCAATACAAAAATTTAAAATAAAAAGAACAGGTTACAGTAATTGTGTGTCACCATGTAACTGTTTTTAAGAGCTGATACCTCAAGATTTTTTAGGGTGGTGCTTTGTGTTTGAATCTATCAAAAATAAATCTGAAGCAAGCTGGCACTGGCTTGCAGTGCAGCTGTAATTTTAAATATTACCTATCACCTTTAACTCTAGGCAGTCATATTTCATCATGACAACTGTTTTATAATAGCAAGCAGAACAGTTACAAAACAGCATGTAAAAAATATGGTCTATTTATTAGAGAGTGTCACAGACTCAACTACAGACAATAGTAGTTCAGTATCAGATCCTCCTAAAAACAGAATAAAAACATACATGAAAAAATTTACACTGAACAGCATTGAAATTAAACCAGATGGATGTCTTTAAACTAAATATTGTGTCAAGTTCTCAAAGCACTAGCTAAGAGTTTATAACAAGTCTGCAGAAAAAGGCAGACTGAAGCTGCAGTATCTTAATATTCTTAAGAAAACACTTTAGCTCTCCAGTTTGCAAGATTTCCAGAACTTGTCGAGGAAGGTATGCGTCATCTATTATTTATTGCTCAATTTTCCGAGACATCTTGGTTGATAGCAGTTTTCAAACGATTAAACTCCTGGCTTTGTTTTGCATTTAAACACTGATGCTCTGCCTTCTTATCCTACCCTTCAGTGGACCAGCTGAACACTCTGCCCCAAGCATCCCCAACCAGTAATGTATTCTGAGTTCTAGAAAGAAAAACAGTGCATAACATATATTATTACTTCATTTCTATTAGTGAACAAATAAGGATTCATCAACTATTTATAAATTCATACACTCATGCATTAAATGTATCTTCAGCTATACATCTAGACCATAGGATCATTGCAAGCATCACTAGCTTGCAGTCATCTTTTTATTTTTTACACAAACTGGCTGTTTTAGCACCTGTTTACTTTACTGCCATCCACTCCCAGTATGGAAAGCTTTTCCCAGACAGGCGTGTGATATGTGTTATGTTTGACCTAGACAATGTGGGGAAGCTATAAAAAGGCTAACAAGATCCTCGGATATATAGTGAAAAGTGTTGAATTTAAATCAAGGGAAGTAATGTTAAAACTTTACAATGCATTAGTAAGACCTCATCTAGAATATTGTGTTCAGTTCTGGTCACCTCGCTACAAAAAGGATATTGCTGCTCTAGAAAGAGTGCAAAGAAGAGCGACCAGAATTATTCCAGGTTTAAAAGACCTGTCATATGCAAACAGGCTAAAATAATTGAATCTACTCAGTCTTGAACAAAGAAGACTACGCAGCGATCTGATTCAAGCATTCAAAATTCTAAAAGGTATTGACAATGTCGACCCAAGGGACTTTTTCGACCTGAAAAAAGAAACAAGGAGCTGGGGTCACAAATGGAGATTAGATAAAGGGGCATTTAGAATAGAAAATAGGAGGCACTTTTTTACACAGCGAATTGTGGGAGTCTGGAACCAACTCCCCAGTAATGTTGTTGAAGCTGACACAATGGGATCCTTCAAGAAGCTGCTTGATAAGATTCTGGGATCAATAAGCTACTAACAACCAAGCGAGCAAGATGGGCCGAATGGCCTTCTCTCGTGTAACCTTTCTTAAGTTCTTATGTTCTTGTGATCTGGCTAGTGGTGCTCCCAGACATAAAATGATGAAAAGCTCAGAAATAACCAGGTCTATATACCCAGAAGCTTTATGTGCAAAAAAGGTACAAAAAATCTTTCTTAGTAATATTAGCATTACTTTTGTTTGAAGTTAGTTCCTACTTGATTTTATACAAGCTGTATATTGCTGATCCAGGCTATGTGCTAGTTATTTTTATAAATAAGCTTTTAGCCACCTTTTAAACCAGGATCTTCCTAGCGTATCTCAAACTTTTTGCGTGAACTTCAGAATTTGTGGTTTAAATGTCAAAATGAAAGATGGTTCACCTCAAATATTTAATGGGCAGCACTTCAAATGTAGGTTTGTTGCAAGCCCATTAAAAGATACAATATCTGATAGCAAATACTGCATAAAACTTTTTGAGCAATAAGGTATTTTAATATTATATTCAGGGGCGTTGGAACTAGGTGTGCTGGGGGTGCGGTAGCCTGGCTTTGCATGGCTTCCATCATATACAGGGGTTACAGTTTTGTTCAATGGCTTTCAGCACCCCCAGTGCCACTGATTATATTGTGTTGGCTACAATGCCCTCTGCTGGGCACACATGTCCAAATGTTAATAATAATAATAATAATAATAATAATAATAATAATAATAATAATAATAATTTACCTGGATATTGCCAGTGCTGTAACTGCAGGGTTATTTTTATATCGTTTTTGAGAATTTTCTTGGCTTCTGTTTAGCTCTCGACAAAGAACAAGGTGTTTTTCCCACTTTTTACCTGATGTGTTTAAAAAAAAAAGAAGAAGAATTAGAAGCTGTTTTTATTTATGGTCAGCATGCTGTTAAATTGAGAAAAATATATCTAATATAATCCTGTGATGTTACAAGAGGAGGATGTTCCAATTTAATTTGTACCCTGTGATACTTACATGCGCTGACGCTATGCTGTAACCAAGTGTACTAAATTGGATTTGGGTATTATTGCTTTCTAAATTGCATGCCTAGTTCAGCAGAATTGCTCATCAGTGTTTACTGGCTGTATGCTTAATAATCTGCCACACAATCCCTTGTACCTAGGCTGTATGGTACAACATTAGAAACTTTTATTCAAATCCCTGTACAGCTTTAGAACTGAGCATTTTAAGATAAATATCATACTAATAGCTTCAAATATTAGTAGAAAAATGAATCGTATAATTCTAGTATAATTCTCCATCTAATTGAATGATTTAAAACGGGTCAGATTTTAACCACACCAATCTTCAACTCTGTATAAATCCTGCTTGCGTTTTCTCCCAGTGGTGATTTATTGAAAATAACATAATTACCATTACTACATACAGGACTGTACAATACATTTAAATAAGGTCTGTGAAAAATCAGAGTCCATACTTGCACACAGTTTGGTACAATGTCATTTGCCTGTCAACATCCACTGGCTTGTAGACAGTATCTTCCAGCTTGAAACTTTTTATTCAGTCACTCTCAGTTCTTTTAAATGACTAATAAGTGATACTCAGAAGGCTTATTGTCATGTAGCAATAAACACTGAATGGTCATTATACTTCTGAACTGAATAATTACTCGTCGTGCTATTTCTCCTTTTTATCCCAATTGTGTCTTTAAATGTAGATAATTGTTCAGACAATATTCATGCTCCAGAGTTAAAATGAATACCAGCATACATTCACAAAACAATCAATGTAAGCAGAGTTTTGTTTAGTGCTATAACTGTGAAGAACTTTGTGCTTCTTAACCCTGTAAAAACAAATTAGCATGTGTAAATCATAAACATCTTCTGGCACTGCAGCGTATGAAAAACATTACCTTTAACGATTACAAAAAAAAAAAAGTAGTATTTTTTCCTTGTATGTTAGCCCCTTGCCACAGTTAACATGAAATATATTAATGTTACCGGTTTCCTCTGGAGTTGTAGCTGCTGGGTGCCCTGGGGACATTGGTTCTACTTGATGTGCTGGTAATTGTGTTTTCACATATTCTGTCTTCCATAACTATAAGGGAAACAAAAACACCCACAATTCAGCACACAGATATAATCATAAATCACATCTAGTGCCCATTGATTTAAGAGAGACTCGGGACCCATTTGTTGCCTAATTTAGAAACCTTTTCAAGTGAATAACCTAGATTTGTGTTTTATACTGAATATATGGTATTCATATTTCAAAATGCATTTATTATACCTGGAAAACTACTTTTAAACTGTAAAAAATCAATACAAAAAGACGCTACTTGATGGGACACATCAAAGGCTTATTTAACAAAATATCCATATTGGCAAACCTTATATTTATTGGTAAAATGTATCAATAGATTACTGTTTTATTTATTGATTGATTGATTTATTTTACTGATTTTTGATTGACTGTTAATCTCATCAATATGTGAGCATGTTCCTTTATTTGGGATTTACCAATCAGGTATTACATAAAAAACAAAAAACCTAATGCTCCCTTATTAAAGTAAGAATTACTGTGGCACATACTGTACATTTCTTATTCCTGAAACTAATTGGAAGTGAAACGTGGTAATTCATTTATCAACGTTTGTGAGTAAAAAATAAATTATATGTCCAGCTCCAAAATGAATTCCTCTTCCACTTCTATTGGGGAACCATTATAGAAAAGAATCTTGTTTTATTTAGATAACTTGTCCCTATAGCCACAATGGAGAAAGTTCCTGGTACATGTTGAGGTATCGCATTAAAAACCCATTTAAAATACAATGTCACCTGAAAATAACTGTCTTCTTTCATTTGTGTCTGTGAGCACGCACACATTTATTTTAAAAATCTCTATTGATGTGACATTGATGTACCTGAACGACGTCATGAAAGCGCGTCTTCCTTAATTCCCCTTCAATTTTTGAAATTATAAAAATGAATGTGCGAACTAGACAGTTTAAAGCAAAAAATGACTAAACATAACATCCTGTATGGCTTGATTAGGTCATGAAACAAAATAAATCAGGAGACTGCCTGCTAGTAAATAATGTACTGCTATTAATATCCCTATTCCCTGAGATTTGTCAAGCAGTACTTACTCGCACAATACCATCAGCGCATCCTGTGACAATTACATTTCTGGAATCCCATTCAAACTTTTGTGTAAAACAGCAGCATAGAATGTCCCCTTCAGGACCACAAGCGGTGTTGATAGAAGAAACAAGCTGACCTTTGATAGTCCAAAGGTAAAGGAAAGGCCCTGCACATGAAGCAATGTCCCCCTATAAAAAGGAAGGCTGTATGGATTAAATATAAGTTGAAAGAAACAAAAAGCTGCCTGTGAAATAAAATAAAGTGAAATTAAAAACATTACATCCATTTCCATAATATCTTTATACCTGGGTGAACACCTGGTTATTTATTTCCCTTTCACAGTTTATATTATCACTATTAAGTACACCATTAATGCTTCCTATGCACCAATCAATCTCTCACTCTCTGAAGCACACTTTCCTTGGACGCATGTACTCATTAAAGAGTCATGATATGTCTATGGAAGTGTCTTGAGGATGATAATGGCTGAAAACCTTACAGTTAAATCATTGATAGCCACTGCTGAGAGCCCTGCATTATGTTCCGGAAGCTGAGTGATGTAGTTCAGTCGATTGTAATCCCAAATAATGCATGTTCTGTCAAGTGATCCACTGATTACCACACTGTAGGTCAAAGAGGTGGCTAGGCAGGTCACATCATCTGTATGTCCATATAAAGCCTGGAAACAATAATCGGTAAACGTGTAAGTTTAGGCAACATATGACACCTGTATTGCTGGAGAAATATTGATCTCTGTTATTTATATTCATAATCCTATTGGTAGAATTATCAGGATTATCCTGCACACATTTACTGCAGAAAAAAATATTGACCCATTACTTCAAAACACTCAACAATAAACTACTGAAAAATTGATAAGAAACTTAAGTAGACAACATTTTGGCTTGCCCCTTCAATACTAATGAATGCATGAAGCCAAATATTTATTTACTTAACTTTGTAACAGTAGTTATAAGAAAGAACACATACAGTACAACCATTAAAAGGGGATATTTAAAACTAACCTGCTTTAATTTCATGTGTTTCAGTTTATCTTTACTGATGGACATTTCCCAGACGCATACCACCGTGCTTGTCCCTGCTGTAATAACAGAGCTCTGGGTAGGGCATGATGCACACAGACACTGTCCCCAGTCTGCAAGACTTTCAAATATGGCAAAACTCTGAAAAAGAAATGACACATACAACTTCATACCAAGGACTATTTTGCTATCCTAACAGCTGCTATTGTGAAACCTGATTTTTCTACATGATAATTACTGGTACATAATCATTTTTAAAACCAAACATACATATCCTTTTAAAAGTTTAGTATAGTAAAATCATGGTATAGCATTGGTAAGCATTGTAAAGAATAGCAAGGTATGGTAAAGCATATTAATAAAACCAGGGTAAACTATGACAAATGCATAGTGTAACCATGGGAAAAACTTAAATAATGACTTGAGATTTATGGAACATTTATTTTGGTTTTAACTCTCACTCTAGTGGGATTAAATGCCAGAGTGGCAATGTTTAAGACAGATTTGACATTCAAGAACAAATATTTGTAAACAGTTTAGTGACTTATAGTTTAAGCAACACATGGATAAAAAATAAGCTCTTGCACAGCAGTTTCAAAGATTTAAGGTTTTACAATGAGATTAATTAGTCATCACAGAACCGCAACTTAAATTAAAAATGTCCACGATAAATAAAAGCTTTTATTGATCAAAAGATACTGATGATACATTTTCCAAATCAGAAATGTAAGATCAAAGTTTGTTGATAATAAGACTGGTCTGATGGTAACTAACTACAATCACATGCTAATAAGCAGTAATAACACAATTCTTAGTTATCTCTTAAGTCAAAATGAACCTTTTCAGTGCCATAGCTTCTAAAGGCACTGGTATGATCATTAAATCCCCAGGAAAAGGTCATATTCCACAGAGGAGGAATCAGGAGTTTGTTTTTTTCCACTGCAAAGACTTCTTTCTCTCCACACACAATATGTCCCACTGGTCCTCTGACCAGCTCTGTTAAAAACAAAACAACAAGAAAAACATGAAATAGCACCAGCCTTTATTACATGCTATTAAAATTAAAAGCAACTACATTATACATGATATTAGATCTGGAAAATATCCATTTATTATACAAGTACTATATTCCATAAATAAATACTTCTCATTTTCTGAGGAAATCCTGTTGGGATATTCAGATTATTAAAGAAGCATCACTTGTGGCTTCATGAAGGTATTTCTATCAAACGAGGGGAGTGCTCTACTCTGTGTGAATAAGAAGTCTTTAAAGAGTCTAGACGGCATCTTCGGGAACCATGCTATTGCTCCCAATGGACAAGACTGCATTTCAGGAAATTTGCAATGAAATCTAGTGGTGACAAAGTATGATTAAGCACTGAAATTACTTATATTTATTTCAATAACTGCAAATATTAAAAAGTGAATAAACATTTTCTTTTTCAAATACCTTTAAGAGCTTGTACAGAAGGTTTCAGTTTGTTTAGGTTGAAGAAAAATGGCTGTGTGTCCCCTGCTGGAGTGGAGCATGAGGTTGCCTCTTTCCCTGAATTGATTTTCTGATGTCCCAGTCTAGGAGGATGAGGCTTTGTGAAAAGCTGGTGCCATCAAAAAAGAAAAGAAAAAAGAAAATGTAAGAGTGCTCTATAAAGACAGAAAAGAAGATTCTCATTCCATAGAATCATGACAGGTTTGACTATGAGGTTAATTAGGTTGTCCTAATTAAGCTTACAGTAATTATTTGACATGTTCTGACTCTTGTGCTCGCTGAAATATTAGAATTTTATACCAAACCCACTTTCCCTAGATGAGTCAAAGCTTGGTGTTTTTTTTTTTTTTTAGATGTAGGCTTTTGTAAATTGAAGCTGAAACGCAATTAATAGAGCATTATTGACTGGAGAATAAGAGCCAGCATTCAGCATATACATTTTAAATGGCCATGCTTTCTTAGCTCACCATGATACAGGGATCAACATGCAGTTAGCTCAACATACCTGCTCAGGCCCTGTAGAGAAGTGTTATGTAAAATATGTAATATTACTATACAGCACCTGTCTTGGTATCTGTCCGAAGTTACTGACAAAGCCCAGGATGGTGCTCTTCTTCAAGGGGTCTTTCATATTAGCAAGATCTATTAGGTCACCATTGAAATAGGGGTGATAGACATTCACTGCCTCCACTGCAGCTGGACCCTGCTGCTTGAAGCCAAAGATCAGATCAATCCACAGATGAAGATTTGCACTGACATAGTCACTCTCCAACGCCTGAAATGATAACAGCTGCAATAAGCTGAAAGTTTCTATAAATTCTTAATGTTATCGAATGTGAGTTGCTGCCAAACAAGTCCAGTACTTCGTAGGTGATTTAGAATACACAACTAATACTTTTGCAACACTTCAGTTTAAGTGTTATTAATTACACAGTTGTTATTATTTATTATTTTGTATTTTGTGGAAAATGTAAAAATTGGATGAAACAGATGCCTGCCATATATTTTTATTCCTTTTTTATTCCATATGGCGATCTCTTAAGTAGGCATTATCCCTGTTGCATTCAGCTGAGCACAGGACATGACAGATCTGACATCAAATACCCTCAGCAGCAGCATATATTTTATTCCAGCAGTGTTAATTCAAGCAGCACTTACAGTACACAATTACACTGTCATTACCCAAGCATACCGTAAATGTGCCTGAAAAGAATCAACAGCTCCTTTTCAGTTAACCATAACCTATTTACTTGAAAATTGAATAGTTTTTTGCAAACCTAGGGATACAAAACACAGCACCGCTCACAAAAGCAAACAACTGAATTTCAGCTGGACAGGATTGTAATCAGAAAATGCTTCATTGTAAGAGATATGCAGACACTTGAGCTTGACAACAAGCTAGAAAAAATCCAGGAACACATTTGGGAAAAAAGCCATGTTGTAAAAAGACCTAGCTACAAGACAGAAAGCAGCATGTTGTATCCACTGATAATTTTGTAAAAAAAAAAAAAATACACCTTTTCTTGTAACAATTTTTTTGTAAAGAGGATTGGCATCAAAGCAGTGAACATGAAGAACTTTTTTTTGTCAATTAGGTTACAATATCATTGCCTATAAACCTTAATGTACAATTACTAACTGCTTTAAGTGTTTTCTTCAACATCTCAGGTGACTGTGACATCATCACATGTAGCTATACAGTTAGAACGGTGTGACATAATAATGAACATGTGCTAAAGAATGCCCACACAAAATTTAATTAGAATTGTAAACTTCTTAAAAACATAACAAGAGATGTATGGGTAAATGTAGGCTGTATGGTCACTCCACTTTTTACCACACAGGAATGATAACTCAGTTAGTTGTTCTAAACATTGTTCTATGGTTTTACTCTTTATAAGCAATATTTCATTGTGATGTTACTGTCAGTTCCATTTGCAATTTGATTCCAAATCTGAGACCCTCAATTCCTTTGTGGAATCAAATCTTGGCAAAGCCTAGGTTGTCTGGCATGTGAAAAAGCCCTGGTGAAGTGAGGTTGAGAAGACTGAGGAAAACACAGAGTGGGGTCAATACCAGGACCCACTCTTTCTCCACACAAACTGTGTGCTGAATATTACAACTGCCCAGTTACATTGAGGGAAGCTTTTCTGGTAAGTGAAGAGTAAATTATTTTCCCCAACGAATGGTGCAAGCTGCTAAATAAGTCCAAAAGAAGATAATTCAATAACAGTTAAATAATTCAGGCTGGTGAAGAAAATCAAAAGATATATATATATATATATATATATATATATATATATATATATATTTTTTTTTTTTTTTTTTTTTTTTTTTACAGCTCTATTTATTGTTCAATGTTGAAGTTAATTATTTCTGAAGCAAAACATCGACTACTTTGTATTCATGGAAAACACGATGCACAGTGAAGACATCTACAATTCCATGAGTATCACATTTATCTCAAAAATACTTTGAACTAGTTACTCTACTGCTCAAGAGATTGTGAGCAGCAGATACAACAACACATGTTCAACTATTTAAAAAGCTGTATATAGCTGTAGTAACTATAGATATATGAAATGCATGATTTGATTATGGGTAAAGGGTTTATTCATACTGTGACATTTTCTTACTTGTTTTAATATATTTTTTACAATGTGACATATTCTGTACCGATCTCCACTTGAATTCTACAATCCCTCTATTATGCTTTACATGTAGATATTTCTGACTGGCTGGTCAGAAGAGACTCACTGGGATCAACAGTGGGACATACAAGGTTTCTGACAGCTACCGTGCTAAAAGCCCTCCTTTACTGTAAAATTAGCCTGACGCCACTGATATCATAATCCAAGTTGTCACGAGCTGGGACTATAAAGTTTGCCTTAATTAGATAAGTCTGTGATTGCATAATAATTCTCTGTACCAAGACCATAGAAACAAGATTATCTTGTTGACCATACCTTGTTTCCATGTGCCTACCTATAAGTGATCAGGTTTCAGATGAACTGGATCTCAAATGCAGATCAGGAAGGAAATAATCTGCTGTCAAACAGTACTGGTTTGGAAACGTGGAATGCAAATGGATATTGAGACACACAGGTCAATTCAATTTATAAAAACAATGGCAAGTTTAAACACCTCTAAGTAATTTAAATTGTGCCCTTTGTGTACAAAGGTCAGAACATTAAACAACTGACAGTGCACGTGAGCCCCTGTCATGAGTTCCTGTCTATTTTTATGATTTTAAAAAACAGCGGTATTATAATTAAATCTGAATTGTATAGACCCCACAAACTTGTATACAGTATTTACAGAAATTTAGACAAGACTTGAAACTTGTATACAGTATTTACAGAAATTTAGACAAGACTTTTTTTGGTACTGTATTTGAGATTTTAATAAACTGTACATCAAATAAACTGTAGTTTTACCAATGCAGAAAGAAAAAATATATATTTTCCAGGTACTGACCTCCCGTTGCAATCTGATAAATTCACGTGGATCGCCTTTTGCCCACTTTGGTATTACCACATCACCCAGTGTAGTTCCATCTTGCATGCTACCTAAAAAAAAAACTGGAAAATAAATCTTTGGATATAATTCAGGAACAATGATCAGCAAGCCACACATTAATACTACTTGCAATTCAGATCTCCATGTTTCTGATATTAACAAGATGACTTTGTAAAACAGGACAGGCAACTCACCAAATTCAAATTTATTGGAATTGATAAGAAAGTCTGGAAGGTAAAAGAATTCGGGGATGAGCTCTCTCACATCACTCATGTTGTCTTTGGAGGCAGAGTCCCATTCTTTCTTCACACTGTGAAACATCCTATCTGCAACATCAAAACTTCCACCCTGCAATATTGACAAAACTGGAAATTACAGATCCATAATTCCAGATTAGGACAAAGATGCATGAAACCAGTGCTTAATTACGACTGTAAGTCGCCCTGGATAAGGGCGTCTGCTAAGAAATAAATAATAATAATAATAATAATAAACTGTCAAACCATTGTGTTCCCCAGCAGCCCTTCACCTACAGGTCGTGATAAAATGTTTTTACTCATCCTTTTGTGTCTCTGCTTGATAAGTTTTAGTGCTCTTTTCACAACAGCACAGCAAAGTGACCACGGCTGCATTTTGATTCAATCCAGATAAATTAAAACTAACGTTAAAATGTAAATCAAAGAGGTACAGTATTTGTACTTAGGGTTTTGTGTCAGGCCAAGATCTGTTTTACCAAATGTTCTAGCTTTCCATGGATGCATAAATAATATGTGATAAACTAATATCGTATCACTGAATGTCAGCTTATGCAAAGCAGGCAACCTTTTTATCAAGTAACTGCTATAGTGTCTTTTCTGATATATTTTGTATATGAAAAATCACATGTTAAGTCATAACTCGCTTAAGTGAACAATGGACCACATCAAAAGAAAAATATAAATAAATAAGGAGAAGAAAGTTTCCCTTGCAGCATATTAAATATATTATTTGCTTAATCACAGATTGTTTTTTTTTGCCTGGGGGTGACTGAAGCTTTTCATTTTTTGCAGGTTGTATAAGTCTTGATAGCAATCTCCTGAGAAACACTAAACTTTGCAGTAAAAAGATTACCTATATTAAATAAAAATAATATATACACAGTAAATGCTGTTAGTGCTACAAATCAAGTTAAAGATATTACAGCAAAGAGGAATGTGATTTTTCTGCAGCCTAATGCATTGTGGTGCACCTAATATCTTTATTGTTTTATGCAGACTATTAAATATGCATGACATTTTATTTTAATCAATTGGATCGCAGTGTTCAAATCTAATACTTTTAAAAGAGGAAACCTGATTTTTTTATGCTTTTGATGCTAATAAATGTATTTGCATATATATTGAAATCATTTTTTTTTTCACAAAGAATAAAAGAAAAGGTTTACAAAGAATTTGCAAAAAGCTGGTCTGAGTTCATGAGAGGGAGCTGTAAGTCATACTTTTAAAACATTTTAGTTTATTTTACAACTATATCTTATCAAACACTGAAATCCAATATCCAGTTTTGCAATCATTTCAAATATTCTGTTTAAAACATTTACATATTTTATTCAAAAGTTTTCTAGTAAAATCATTAAAAATGTGATCAAAAGTGAAAGACATTTCTGGGAATACACTCCATAAACCATGAAATGAAGACCTACAGTTTGATTTACTATTTGATTACTATCATCAGCAGCAGCTTTCATTTGTATAAAATGGACTGCGTTGCTTTACTTCCTTAAAATAAAAACCTTGCAAGACTGGAGTATAAGGTGGAAAACATTTTAATCATTGTAAGCCGTTATGACTTGATTGTTGTATGTTGAATTGATTTGTTTCTTTGTTTAGAAATGTAACCAAATAAGGCTCAATTAGAATTTCAACATACCGCATGTGCACAAAGCCGAAGCCCAACTCATAAAAGCATTTTTACTTTAACCCTGTATCACCTGAACGCACAAAATATTGATGTGAACGAAAGCAAAAATTAAATATCTGGCAACACCATACAGGTAGTATATATATGTATGCATTTAAATGATAATGACCTGAAGATAACAGTAGATCAGCACGTGATACTGTGACGAAGTGCCTGCCCCTGTGTGTATTTTGTGTGTTATGTGTTGTATGTTGCGTGCGTGTGTTAATGTTGGTGTATAGTCATTGGTACACGGGATATAAATGGGTGTGTGCAGCACAAGTATTTAAATTGTATAATTATATTTAGGCACGGGGTTGCACAGAATTAATTCACGTGCTGGGATTCAAGTGAATAATTAATTAGTAATTGAATCCCAGCACAACAGTATATATAGATGCACATTTCTTTCACTCGGGGTTGTGTGTTCGGTGAGTAGAGAACGGGATTGGAGACGGAGGTAACTGTAAGCGTAAAATAAGAAAAATAGAAGCTCACCGTGTTTGTCTGTGTAGTACGTTTTGTTTGTCTGTTTATTTTGGCTCAAGTGCCGTGTCCTGTTTTTGTGTTTAAAACCTTTTATTTTCTGTTCTGTTTATTTATTAAATGCTGAGCAAAAGCATTCGCTCAGCTCCACCAAACTCCACCTCTCGTTTTGTTTATTTATTTCCTGGCTCTGGTCTGACGCCACTCACTCCGGCCGTCTTTGTGACAGATACCTTTAAAGATTTTCAGAAAAAAATGGTCTTCAAACTGAGGGCTCGATTCTGATGTAACAAGCGCAATCACAGATGCAGTCTGCCCCATAGGGTGTGGCTTCTCTAAAAGTGTGATTCTGATCAAAATAAAAACCCAGCGCAAGCGATGTGGCACAGTGACAGCGCCCAGCCAATCAATGCTGAGTAGGTTGGGGAATCTGCTATCCAATCAGGGCCAGGCAACAATCCCTTTAAGAGACAGAATGCGCTTGCGTCACTGCAAGGCTCCGTTTTTAATGGAGAAGTGGTGATCATGTCAAGCGGCAGTAGCACAGAGCAAGAACAACCAGCGCAAGTCAGACCAGCAAGTAGTAGGTCAGGGGTTTCAAACTCCAGTCCTCAAGAGCCGCAGGGTCTTCTGGTTTTCATTCCAATTTAAGCTCTCAATTAACATAATTTATATAATTATTTGTTGAATTTGACATATTTAATATTTTTCAAGGTCTTTTACAGTTGATGGTTTTAAAAAGGCACTTGATTCAAGGTACACTCCCTATGAAACATTTTGAGGCCTGAAGAGAAGTGTTAAGTTTGTCCAGTTAATCAAATAATTAGACCAATTAAGTAATTGAGAGCTCGGGTGGAACGAAAGCCAGAAGACACTGCGGCCCTCCAGGAACTGAGTTTGACACCCCTGTTGTAGGTCATTCACCGAGAGAATACGTAAACCATGCTTCACGACACAGGAGATTGCTATATTAATATAAGAGGTAGAGGCACGTAGGGCAATCATTTATTATTTATAATAATTATACAAGGTACATTATTTCATGGCATTGACATTACTACATGTAAAGTGTAAAATACTTACTACCCTCCCTGATCTGTCTACCAGTAGCAGCAGCTGATTCATTTTCTAGCGGGACAGGAAGTGCAGCATCACGTTCCCTCTGAGCTTGTAATGTACTAGAGTTTCACTATAACCAGGGCTTTAATTCTCATGGAACATTAAACCGTCCGTAAAACCGTTTGCGCTTGCACTCGCATTTGTGCTGTGATCAGAATGTTTAACGTAAGCCTGCTCCTTGTAATTTTATAGATATTAATAAAAATCTCCCTGTCATGTGACACAAAACATTTTGAAATAATGTGTGCCTGCGGCTTTAAGACGAGTCAGGCATTTTGGAATGCGAACTGTTTCTGTTTTAGTCGCAGTTGAATCATTACACTTGTTGTCCCTACCGTATGATGAAGTGAATGTTACGGCACGCTGTTTATCAAACCAAAATGACCAAGAAGTCCCCTTTGGATCGTATGACTTTTTATCAAGCACAAAAATGTATTAAAAAATGTAATTAATTAAGTGTGTGACAAAATGGTGCATTATGGGAAGATAACGCACCATTCTGGCTAAAAGTCATTGAAAACATTGTTGAAACCTTCACAAGTAAATTACCTGCAGAGACAAGAAAGTCGTTGTAAAAGGCTCCATTCGGACCAAGAAGGAAGCTACAATAATAGCAGAGGAGTAATGGGTGCAATAGTGGCACTGTGCAGAAAGGTCACCTAGAATACAGAAAGATAATACAAGAGTTCATTGGTAATGAATAAGGCCTTTGCAACTGTGCACAGAAAAACAAGTCTCCAGCTGCAAAATCATATCGCTTTTTCATATTGTTTGTGCTGCTGTGATACCGTAATTACATCTTCAGTTTTATATTCATTTTCATACCTTCAGAGTTGACCCCCCAACCATTCCAGGAAATATTGAGTAGTTTTTTTTCACTAGTATTTTTTTCACCAGAGGGGTCTTTGTGTTAAATCCGTTTGACAAGTTGTAAACCTTATTAGTACAATACATCATTATTACAACAAAGTGGATTTTAATATGCATACTTCACAGCACAGGTAGGGGAGGAAGAGCTTGTATCTATCAAATAAAATAAATGCATTTTTTCAAAATTATATTTTTTTGTTCTTTATTTTTTAAACATTTATTAAAGAAACTAAAATGACTCCATTCAATACATTAGCAGAAGGAAGGTGAATGAATGTGAAGCAGTATTTACCCTACCTCGGACACAATTATCACAATACATTCAAAATAATCATTGTAACTAGTCTTCTTGTTAGAATATAAAGTACAATATGCAAAATACTGGTGATTGCCGCATTTATTTTTTTGTTAGGAAAACTATCCACCTGTAATTGGTTTGTTCCTGTTTGCTGTGGAAGTCCACGCACAACACCACTGACTTTGCTAAGCACAACGATCAATCAGTTTCACAGCAACAATAAAAGACTACAATATGATATTGTCTAGAGCACAGCATTTTGATTGACCAGTGATTTGTACTGTATGAACATGTTCAAATGCTCACCATCATTGTTTTCCACTTCATTATATCGTTGAACAAATTTGTCTCGTCTTTCTTCAGTTTGTGCCCCCATGGGCTTTGACAAATCTCTATAGGTTGTAGGAGAAGAAAGATCCAATGTCTACAAAAGACGTGAAAATCTCAATTTAATGTGATCAATTGTTACTGATTTCAGTGACAAAGGGAATGCTATTTATTGGAAACTCACACCAAAAACCAAACTAGATATAGAAATGATTCAGACTTGGGTGGTATGTGGGACTGGGCTTGGCTTATGATTACTGTCATTTCATATGAATTAGGGTTGATATATATACAATTTTATGAATTAGCTGTGTATATAAGAAATCAATGATTTATTATATATTTTGTAATTATGGACCTAGATTATTTTAGATCATATTACATCATGGTACATCACATTCCTGGTACCTATTGTGAAGTGTTAAGTTACATGTATAATGCACATTCTGGAAACCCTGAAGCATGTTGTGGGATAAATGTAGGAAAAATAGAAAAGAGATTGCCTGGGTGCAAACAGCAACCAATTTCCTGATTGAATTTCCCATTGGTAATACATGTGCATATTATTATACAAAGTAATGTAATATATGCACTGAGAAAACTTTATGAAAAAAGCGAGAGGACGTCAAATGTTATTTTTTTTCATTAGATTCTGCCATATTTCATCACAAAACAAATATACAAAACAGGAGAGCAGTTTCAACGTGATGCTTTAAATAGGGCATTTATTTGAGGCTCTCTATATAAAAGTCATAGATCAACAAATCCATTAATCTCCAGTGTTCTGAAATATTTCTTGGAGTGGATGGCTTACAATTACTGCAGTCACATTTAAACAAAATAAAATACAAATGGAGGCTCCTTTTGGAAGTAGCTGACGTAAATCATATTAACACGTTTTTCATCGCTCACCTCGGAATCATAATCAGCAATAATCCAGGGGAAGACAGGATACTGCATGAGGTCATTGTAAGTCCGGCCAGCCAAGGTGTTTAGGTACATGAGGTATTCAAAATTACTCATCTTCCCTTTCTGCCACCATAACAAGAGAGAAAAACAAACAATCAGAGGATAAACCAGACCTTTGAAAACGGTGCTGCTGTTTGATTTACAAATACTTCTAACTTACCTGCCATTTATGTAGAGCTGTCTTTTCTCCTCCTGCATTCTTACTGAAAGGAAAAGCAAAATGTAAAAATCACCTTTCAAACCCATCAGAACAAATGTTTTTGATATCTTCCATTTAGGCAGGTCAGTACTACTGTAGTTGGGTACAGCAGAAAAAATGTCAATGTGCCACTTTAAATGTAGGGAACACAGGCCAAATATAATCCTACGGTTACCTACGTAATGCTTGACATTAAAGAAGTTTCAAGTGTATAAAGTAGACAAGTTTAAATAAAATGAATCAATTCAATAAAATATAATCTTGAAAAAAATTACAATAATTACAATAACACAAACAGTTTACAAAATTAATTTAATAACTGCCACTCAGTTGGGTATCAGTAAGTACTAGTGGACACCAGCCATCATTATTTATTTATTTATTTGTCTTTGTAATATATAATTAATATTGTTTCTACTATGTGACTACAGTTTTTGGTCCACACTATATGGTAAAGCTTTGGTAAGCTAAACAATGTTGACTTGATAGGTAGTGTGTTGCTCTTTAAACTGTGGTGTGTGATTTACATACCGAGACAGCGTCTTTATAAAAGCTATTTGCTTTAACTGTTTGATTTACATGGTGTACATTTTCTTTACAGTACAATATTAAATGTCTATTTATTTCAAATAAACTTAATTTTTCATTGTTGAATTAAGCTAAAGTATTGTATGTTTAGCTATTTAGTTTAGTATACAGCACATGTCTAATTATAACAGATTTACATTTTTAAAAAAACAAACAAAAAAAAAACTATTTGGTTGTAAAAAATGGAGTAGTTCTCTGAATGTTATATATAAAATAACATTTTTAACTTTACTCTGGATTGACCAAGCAATAAATGTGTCACGACACAATGATTATAGTATTCATGTTGTTTGTTTGATATGTCCCATAGCCACCGCAATAACAGTAAATGAACCACATAGACTTACTGTAGCTTTCAATTTAATGTCTATGGGACACACGCATTGACACTCATTTAGACTAGAATGAAAAATGGTCTCTGCATTTCATGAGACCATTTAGTGTACATTGACTAATTTACATTGATACTTCAGGGGATAGAGAAATGTTTCCTGTTAACAGATTTGAACTCAAAAGTTAGCAGGGACTTCTGGTTGTCTTTGTCTTATTATTATCATCATGTACAGGGAATATTTTTATGATACTAGCTCACAGTGGCAGATCCTAATACAGCTTCCCTAAAATGTTTTCATCACATTTTATTGTATTTAGTGGTATACTGTAAGTAGGTATTTTGATCACTCCTGAAGAGCAAAAGGGGTGTGTAGCAAAGATATCTTACAAAGACAGCATACAAATTCCTTTAGAAAGGTTAAAAAACACCAACTCAAGAGGAAGTGATTTTAACTAATTTATATGCATGCAAGACAACCCTCAATCCAGGGTAAAGAACTCCCTCCAACAAGACACTTAAACACAGAGTAATGGGTCCCTGTGCCCAGACTGAGTGTTCTTAAAGATAATGTTACTGGCCTTACAGTTACACCTTCTCCAGTGAAACCTAAAACCAGAACTTGAATTTCCTTCATCTGCACAAGTTTCAGCATGTTGAGTTTGTTGTCCCTCAATTAAGTATCAGTCCTTAGCTTAATGTTTAAACAGCAGTATCAATGGAGAAGTGTTTTCCTTCCTAACCACCACACCAGAATGTACATAATAACACATACAGCAAGGTAACATTTTTAAAAGACCAACCATGGACTTCCCTTGCCTTTTCTTGTTTGTGTGTGTGTGTGTTTTTGTCTATGGGTGTGGTGCTCCCACACCAAATATGAATTCTGTTTTGCATTTCAAATACATTCTTTTTGCAGTCTTTGTGAGTTAATGGGGCCTATTCAATTGATCTAAATATTGATGTTCATTACATCACTAAATAAGACCCTCCCTGCTTTTGACCTATGTTTAAAGACAGCAATACACTAAATTAGAGAACCACAAGCACTGTGGGGAGTTAGATTTTCATAATCTTGGTATACAAATGATCTAAGTGGCTGTATTTAAATTATGGGTCAATTCTGGATTCAATTTTTTTTTTCTGGAAAGCCATTCATTTATCAAAATAAGGTTTGATTCTGTTTGGATTCTGTGCCATGCTTTTCACCAGATTCTTGTTTGTGCTAATGTTTATAGCAAAACCCAGTAAAATGGCCCAGTAACCTGCTAAAACAATATTACATGAATCAGGGCACAGTAAGTTGTATTTTGTTCACAATTGAAACAACAGGCAATCATTTGCACTGTCATTGTCATTGTATTAAAAAAAAAAAAAATACAGGGGAACACACAATGGAAATTAAAACCTTTTTTAGGATCTCTGATTTATGTGTTTACAATATTGTTTAAAAAGGCTAGCAAACAAACACACACATAGAAGTAAATTTGTTACTCCAAACCTTTTTTTTTATTGTTTTTACAAGTACGCCACTGACATACAAATGATCTCCAGGGACCACAGATTTCTGTTTCTTAGCAACCAAGTTAAACAAGGAAGAGAGCAAAAGGAAAACTGGGCTTGCTTTTGTTGTTGACAATCTGCTGGGAGGTCGATGCTATAGTTAGTATTTTAATCCTTCATTTTAATTACTGATAAATATATGAAGAGCCTGCAGTAAATCATCCCATGTTACTGTAGCCTCCTGGTTTTTATTTACAAAGCCTGTAGAAAGCCTTATTTATAATTCACCGAGTCAGAGATGGAAGAATCCGGCACAATGACAGCCAGGCCCGGGGAGCACATTCCATACTTTTAACTTGGGAGACTGAGAGGTTTCCTCTCATTAATTCAGCTATAGAGTTCACTGAAACAAATGCTGGTAAGAAACTGAAACTATTATTGTTACTTTCCTTGTGTTTTTGTTTTAATAAGAAAAGTGTATTTTCTTACTTAGCAGAGTTTAAACTTTCAATTTGCACAAAACAAGTAAACCTCTCAAGTTATAAAATGGATCCAGTTAAGACTAAACTATAAAACAACCAAATTGCAATTAAAACCACTGCTTAATGACATTATATCCATAATTGAAATATATACTGTTTTGGTGGCAATTTCAACTATGTTCAGTTAACTGCCAATTAGCAAGGCATTCAGATACCTAAAGTGTGAAGACTTTATGATAGGTTTACAAACACGTATTTAAATGTAAAATGTTTTAACATGTATTATTTTTAAGTTGCCGAGACAACAAGCAACTTAAATCAGCATTACAATCAGAAAGAGTGCTTGGCTTGTAACATGGCAACAGAAAAACAGATCAGAAAATGATACTATAGCAGATCATAACTAGACCTAGTCATAACTAAAAAGTCATCATGGAGAACGCATCTCCCCTAGAGGTGTCAGAGTATGACTGCGTACAGTAGTTGTCTTAAACTGATCATTATCAATGGTGGAGTTTCCATGCGTGTTTTTTTTTAGCTCGAGACATTTGCTCGAGAAAAATGTCTCGTGTAAAATGCTTTTTTGGGTTTCCATTCGCTCAGTTTATTTTACTCGAGTAAACCGGGCTTTTCACCCGATGTCATGCAAATGAATGGGAAAGGTGGGGGTTGATATGTAAATTAGCTATGCATAAAGTACTCGTGCTATTTTTGAAGATTACCAGTGAAATTTTGTGAAAATGTGGTTTCCATGCACAGAGAACTGGTACACGAGTGAATCTAAGCTGCTGTAATAAAGCAAAATACCTCATGTCTGGTTGGTTAATAATGTGTTTTACTGCTCTTGCCCAAATGTCATTAGTGGGGTTTCATGTTAGTAGTGAATACTGTTTCAACTAATTTATCTAATGACTCATTAATTAAAAATGAACCTGGAGGTATAAAATAAAACTGACAAACAGGTATTTTGCAGATCACCATGGCTGAAAACCAGCAGAGACGTTATATATATATCCCTTTCATTCAGGCAATACAGCATATAGGGGATCGCAGGTGATGCTGCGTATACTACCCTGGCTTAGAAACCCTACCCGTCCGGACGCCATGGGACAATATGGGTAGTGGGCAGCGACTCTCAAAAAAACAAGCCCAATCCCGCTTATTATAAGGTTACCTCAGCCGCCAGTTTCAATTGGACAGCAGCGATCTGAGGAGGCTCGTGCTGTCAGAGATTCTCTCCTTTCTTTTAAGTTGTGTTGGATTTACTTTTGTGTTAAATATTAATGATGCAAACAAATAAAACACAATCAATAAGTTCAATTGCAATTTTATTTGGTCAGTTCTGAGAGGGCATCAACAACTTGTTGGTATAAATGTTGTTGCGCTGTTTTGGGCGATCGAGCTGGCTCATGACATCCAGTTCACCAACTATATTTAATAACATGGAGGGCAGACACGTGTTTTCTTTGGACATAGCTGGGATCAAAAAAAGGACGGGAATTAATTCAGTTAGACATTTAAGGAGCTCACTTGTTCTTCATGTTTAACTTTAGCGTAGTTTTTATAGCAAGGGTATTCTCTCTATTAATACTATAACAAGGGCATAACGCAGTTCATGGTAAGTGGTTTTATACAGAGCTGTAAACCCACAAGAGATATACAACATGACAGACCAGACACAGCAAAAAACAATAATAAAAAAAAGCAGCCTGCATTATCATTAAGGTGAACTACACCACTGCTAAACATAAAACCGCCTATCAGTCACTTACTTTCTGCCATTTTGGAATTCACAGTAACAACTGACCTGCTCCCTTGCAATATTTATAGTGTGTCACTTAAGGGTAAACAAGCTCATTCACATTTACACATGAATTGCGGGTTTCAATGCGAAACTGGGCATGGATTTTCCTGTGTGTTTCGTCATTTACACGAGTAAATGAGATTTACCCTATCCTTCTCTTTGCCTGTTTTTTTTCGGCCACAGACCTGATTTACACGAGTAATTCTCCCAAACGTGCACGCGCATCGCCATTTCACGTGTAAATTGTAGGGAAATGGGTTAGGCATATTTTGGGCTTGTTTTGAAAGGCAGTGCCGCTTTTGTTTCTTGTGGGACTTGGCAACACTGCCCAGCAGTTGTTGCCGACATTCTCTGTCAAGTATGGACTTGCCCATACATTCAGACTGCATGTTCTGCATCCACTGAATTGGTTGGTAGTGTAAGGCAAAGCTTTGCCAAGTTATACAGATGTGGAAATCGATTAGAAACAGTCCCAAAACTCGGTTACCCAATTTATTTTATTAGTACCGAGTCAAAACAAATAAAACATGCCTATTCGGATCTAAAATTCTAACTGTGTTTAAAATGTAAGCAGCAGGTTGTTGAAGCGAGGTGGTTGTGCTAGATCATACCTGTAGTACTGATTTAACTTGGCTACAACCGACAGAAATACTTTTTGTCTGCGCTGACTTTCCAGTTTGTTTTCTGAAAGCTGTTTATTTTAGTTGAGCAGCCTCTGTAGTAGCCTTTCGTTTAGAGTGTGATTCTGAAGCTAAATAGCGATCGATCATATTTTCTCCAAAGACGCATGTACAGTTTCTTTGGGAAATATCTTGACACAATCATCAGCCAAAATATACTTTGCTTTTTTTTGCTTTATTTTGCTTTGTCGTCCATTTCTGGTATTTTACCTCCAAAGCTGAAAACTAGATTTTAGCAACCTAAATCAAAACAATGCAGCACTGACATTGTCCCACCCCCTACTGTACATACAGGTCACAGAAAAGCGAATACAGACGCACTGATAGGCTGATTAAAACTTCGTTGTCATGTGAATAGTAAACAAGAACGTTAACCGCTTTGGAGTATTTTTTCTGTAAATGTTATTTGTCTAAGGACTTTTTTTTTTTTTTTTTTTGCCTAAGTGCAACGCACACTTTATGACGAATGAATGAAAAAAAGCGTCGCTTGCGTTGTGCAGTAGTTCATTTAAACTAGGTTTCTTTTTTTTCCCTCTCTGTACTTGTTCGGTATGCATTGGCCCCTAAAAGAGGTGAATTTCGCGGTGACCCTCAATTTCCAGATTTCCGCAAAATCGCAATTTAGGTAGACCCCTATCTAAAGTGGAGGGGCCCATACCTTATGTAGCTATTTCACATTTACATTTTGATGTATGTCTTGAGAGCTGCTGATCCAGCTGCTGTTATAGAAATTACAAATGTGGTGTATTGGCAAAAGTCCTCAAGCTTTCGAAAATATTATACTTGCATGGACATTTACTTTTCTATGTTTTTCCTTATATTACTGTGGAAGTCAATAAGTTAATACGTTGAGTGTGGGGTGTTTCTTATTGTACAAGATATGTTGCGCTTATATATATATATATATATATATATATATATATATATATATATATATATATATATATATATATATATATATTATCTTAAAACAAAATGTGTATTGAACAATTCCATGCGGGTGTATTTATAAATTGTTTTGTATTCCAGATAATAGAAATTAGCTAAACTACATTAGCTTCTTTTGAGCTCCCTTTCATACTCCTGAATATGATTAATGAGTAGCCAAAGGGCCTGAAGGGCTTATAATGAAGCCATTTTAATGGGGAGGTGTGTAGTACAGAAACCCATATCACTTCCTAAACAATCATTTATCACAGCCCTGATTTTACTTCATGCTTTGAAGTCTATAGCGTGAAAGGAGCTAGAGATCAATCAGCTGTAACCCATGTTAGTTTCTGCTCACTTTCAAAATACATTAATTACTTCACTACCTATTGTGTTGTTTATTAAACTTAATTAGGGAAATAGGTATTCGGGTGAATGAGCATGACTGTAGGCTCTTTTCTTTTTTATTCCCAAGAGTATAGGCTTTCCTTCAGACTGCCTACAGACATGCATCTCTCTCTCTCTAGATAGATAGATAGATAGATAGACAGATAGATAGATAGATGTACAAACATACAGCAGAATTCATAATGACTTCAATAAAGTAATACAAAGCCCCTGATCAAAGTTTACTGCAGTTTAACAGTCATATTTAGAAGCATGGTAAATTGTGCACCACACTTATTTATTTATGTGTTTTTATTGTATTTTACATATTTTTCGTACACACCTAACAACTGTCACAAATCATCCTACAGTGTGGTGGGACTGTAAGCAACTTCTCTTTTTTTACAGGAAAATGGGCAAAGGAAAGAAAAAAGCAGGACCTACAGGGAAAAAGATTACCCTTAAATTAGCCAAAAACTCATTAAGAATGACAGCTGATGGCAAGCGTAGACTCGACCTTAGCAACATGGGCATTGCAGCCTTCCCCAAATGTATTCTAAAACTGGCAGACGTAGATGAGCTTGATCTCAGCAGAAACATGTTACAGAAGATTCCGGACTACATTGAAGATTTTAAGAATCTACGTTGGCTGGATTTCCACAGCAACCAGATAGAAACACTTCCTGAGACCATTGGGCAACTTGAAAACCTCTGTTACCTTAACCTCTGCAACAACAAACTCACAGCAGCTTCTCTTCCACTGCAGTTAGGCAAGCTGAAGAAATTGCGCCATCTCAACCTTGGAATGAATGGTTTTGAATGCCTCCCATCAACTCTTGCTGCTCTGAAGGAGCTGCAGGAACTGGGCCTGTTTGACAACCACCTGACTGGCCTGCCTGAAAACATTGCTAATCTTCCCAAGCTCATGAAGGTAAATGTGAAACGGAACCCGTTCCTTCAGACTAGAGGTGAAGAGGACAGAGACACCATCCAGCGTTTAGAGTGTCTGTATCTAGTCAATGAAGATAGCCTGTGCAAGCCCTGCCTCAAGAAGTGCAAAGAAGAAAGAGATAAGTTAAACAAACTGAAGCACTTTGCCCCTTCTGCAAGGAAGCTGACTTTCCAAGGTCTCCTTACCCCGAATTCCACAGCACAGGAAACCCAAGAAGAGTGGAGGTGAAAAAATCCAACCCAGCTCCTCTCAATACTAGACTAACAATATGCATTCATTAAACACAGACATATTGAGGCATATTTCCCCACTGTTGGCAATTTGCTATTCCCTTGGTAAATGACAAAGGCTATTCCCCCAAGTGGAAATCCAGGTTCACTATTATCCGGTATTACACCACATATTATACAAATAGAAATATGACAGTGCTCAGACCTCACTGGGTCTTTTGACAGCAGCACATAAATTGCCTTTAATTTTAGAACTGGAAATCACAGGCCATGTAAACAAATATGAGAAGATGAGACTTGGATATGGGAATGCGTGTGTGAAGATGAGACTTGGATATGGGAATGCGTGTGTGAAGATGAGACTTGGATATGGGAATGCGTGTGTGAAGATGAGACTTGGATATGGGAATGCGTGTGTGAAGATGAGACTTGAATATGGGAATGCGTGTGTGAAGATGAGACTTGGATATGGGAATGCGTGTGTGAAGATGAGACTTGGATATGGGAATGTGTGTGTGAAGATGAGACTTGGATATGGGAATGCGTGTGTGAAGATGAGACTTGGATATGGGAATGCGTGTGTGAAGATGAGACTTGGATATGGGAATGCGTGTGTGAAGATGAGACTTGGATATGGGAATGCGTGTGTGAAGATGAGACTTGGATATGGGAATGCGTGTGTGAAGATGAGACTTGGATATGGGAATGCGTGTGTGAAGATGGGGCAAAGAATTCTAAAAATCATGTGATTTAAAGAAATAAAACTGAACATTTAAAAATGATAATTATTGCAACATACTTGTTTTAAAAAGATTATATAAGTTTCTGTTTTTCTTTTTTTGTACAAAATACCCTGTTTTGAGGCAAGGTAAAGACAAAGGAGGTTTTATTAAAAGGAATATAAATTCTAACAGTATATAACTAGTACAAATATATTCAGACAATTTGCCCTTCTTGTTGCTTCAAAAGATGGCCCTAAGTTTATTGTTGCTGTGCCAATTTGTTTTTAATATAATTTATAAAGAAAAAAGGATAATTAAAAGCTGATTAATTGAAAATTCATATGGATCATATTTTATTTTCATAACTACACTTACCAAATGGTGCAAATCTACTAATTAGTCATCAATATCAGATAATTCATTAATATCACTGATTGCATACTCAACATAGAGAGCTTTTTCTAGTTTTTTTTTTAGTTTTTTGATGCACATTTTCGCTCAGATGCAAAGAGTGCATCAGTTTAAAAAAAAAATAATAAACTGCAGGATTAGTTATTTGAAGTTGGACATTGAGATACAAGATGGTGCTAACTGTACCCTGCAGCCAATTATCAAACAGTCCTGTTGCTATTTGAAGTACTTGTAATGGTGCTCGAATTCTTGTGGCTCTTACCGCATATTAATAATGGCTTCCGTGACCCCTTTCCCTTTTAATGATGGTACAGAAGAGCAAAACCTAAAAGTAAAAGGAGAAAATCAATCTCACTATTCAAGACATGGACAACAGAAATTGACAATGGAAACTATTTTAGTGCTCTCTGACTTCACCTGTTAAAAGCTTTGATTTGATCTTTGTTCTGAAAAACTAGAAACTTGGATTCTCCACATTTCATAAATATTTCAAGTGCAGTGTCCTACAATGTTAAAAAAAGAAGACAATACATAAGTATTCAACTTAGATTTTCAATTAAGTAACAAGATAATAGCTAGGTGTTAATTTACAGTACATTTCACACGCATGCAGTAGATCATCAAAACAGCAATGCAAAATGAATGATGGGAAATGAGTAAGAAATGTTTCAACTAGTTCTCCACCACAAATACAATTTCCTATTGATACTCGGCCTTACCTGAAGGAGGAAACGCATGTAATGCGCTTCTTGAACTTCCTCATAAGGATACCTGGAGCAAGTAGGATTCTCTCCAGGTTTCTCCTTGCTAAACATGTTGCAAATGAAGGAATCTGTAATTCTGAAACAGGAAGGGGCCTTTATTTTTAAAACACTGTACTTCAATCTACATCTGTTTTCAGACCAATAGGAAACCCCAGTTAATTTTTTTTCCAGAAATAAAAAGGTTAGAAGCTCTGAAACAGTGGTGATACTAGCCCATAGGAGGCACAAAGCAACAACTGCCCCCCCTCCCCCTCTCAAATGTATTTAAAGTCTATTGAAAATAATATAAACTGTCTTTTATTTTCCTACAAACTAGATACATATTTTTGTGTTGAAGCAAATACATATACAAGTTAAAAATATATATATAAATAAACAAATAAGTAAATGTTCCACAGTAACATGCTCATTGACACAGTGTTTGTGTGCAGCAGTCAATAAATAAATCAGTGTTTTTGCATCGTTCATGAAAATAACATATTTTAGGACAAATTAAGTTTTTAGGTTTTTTTGTTTTGTTTTGTTTTGTTTTGTTGCTCTGGCACTCAGCATTGTTTTTTTTTTGTTGTTTTTTTTTAACAATAATACAACTGTAATATTACCTGGAAGGTTGGTGTTTTTTACAATAAACATCTCTTGATTCAGACATTGTAAAATTTTCACAGATGTAGAAATCAGCTTTTCCAAATAGCAGAACGCCTTCTGATATGACATGTCCTTTAACAATTACCACAGATAACTTCATGCTGACCTAAACAGAAGAAAGATATATATATATGTATATTGTTCATAATTTAAAAAGTAAATGAAAAGCTATTAAAATACAGTAAAGGAACACAAACATGTTGGCTGTACGTCTGAAGAAAATCATTTTACATACAAAGTTGTTTTTTTTTAATATAAGTTTTAGAAATGCAGATAGCAAAACATCTGTTGAAATGTGTTACTGTGCTGCTTATCCAAAATCCTGTACACAAATCCTGTGACCTTGGATAACCCCAAGGTCACAGTGGCAGCTGTATAACAGTCCCCTGATACACAGGATAGTTTACACTGACACGATTCTCACTACAGGTTCTTACCCTCCTCATTCTTATGGGACAATATTATTGATCACAAAAAGTCTTTTGAAAATTCGCCTAGCTAAAATCAGGAAAAGGATCAACAGTCCACCATTTTCCTGCAACATTTTAACTAGTATCATAATAAGCAGTTCTGTTTAACGACCATGTAATTAACCCACATTTTTTACTGGGCTACAAGTAGAGAGTTCACAACTCTATGTTTTTTAAGGCATATTCCACAATAAACATTTGGTTACATTATTCTGCATACAATGTGAACAATAATAAACTCTAAAAAATGAACTGACTGGGTCAACTAGACAGGAGGCAAAAGGGTATTTACACACACAACAACAAGAATTATTATTATTATTATTATTTATTTCTTAGCAGACGCCCTTATCCAGGGCGACTTACAATTGTTACAAGATATCACATTATTTTTACATACAATTACCCATTTATACAGTTGGGTTTTTACTGGAGCAATCTAGGTAAAATACCTTGCTCAAGGGTACAGCAGCAGTGTCACCCACCAGGGATTGAACCCACAACCCTCCGGTCAAGAGTCCAGAGCCCTAACCACTACTCCACACTGATGCCCCATGCATGGCTAATTGTATTGTTCCTATTCATTTCAAAAGAACAAACCTGCACCTGTGCCTTCATCTATCATCAGCCTAGCTTAAACCCCACAGGACTGAAATACCCAAACCATATGGGGTACCAGCATACAGGCAGCCGTTTGCAATTAATACAAATCAAATAAACCTTCCCTTTCAGTAAACACTTCGAGGCCACAGTAAAAAAGACCTTGGTGTTTATTACAAGAATTAATCAATGACATGCACACAATAGAGAAGTGATAATTGAATAGTGGCTTTGGATGCACTGATTCCCAAAAGATACTTTGTTGTATATCCTTGTTTTTAAACATATGCAAAAACACATTTTCTTTTTAAACTTGGGCAGCCACACATATGTATATGTCGGTCTGGTCAACCAAACATTTGGTATAGGCTGATGGGTTACCATGGTTTTGCTCTGGTCTCTCTATCAATCTTAATTCAAGGAATACTTCAATTAATCATAATTCACTAGAATCACAATCTGGAACAAAATCTATGTATTTGATTACTTCATTTCACACAGCAGCTTGTTTAGTGGATCTCTTAAATGGTTGAGAAATATACTGTATATGCGGTAATATCCATCCATTATCTGTAACCGCTTAATCCTATAGAGGGTTGCGGTGAGCCGGAGCCTAACCCGGGAGACACAGGGCGCAAGGTGGGACTACACCCTGGACGGGACGCCAGTCCATCTCAGGGCAACTACGGAGTAATTTAGAGAGGCTAATCCACCTAGCCAGCATGTCTTTGGACTGTGGGAGGAAACTGGAGTACCCGGAGAAAACCCAAGCGAACACGGGGGGAACATGCAAACTCCACACAGACAGACCCCTGAGGCAGGAATCAAACCCAGGACCCTGGAGCTGTGAGGCAGCACCGTTAACCACTGCACCACTGTGCTGCCCTATACGGTAATACACTATGTGGAATTTAACAACAGTATTTTGGTTCTAAGATTAATATACTTGACAAGGTAATCAGACATTCTGCAAGAATATATTAATATTTGCAGGTTGTCATATTTATATGTATTTCTTTTCAGAAATATCAAGTGTTGTACAAAACAGCTTGAACTGCGATCCTACATTAATAAGCATGAAGGGAATTATTTATATGACAGACAACACAGCAGGACCGAAAAACTCTACATGAATACAAGACAGCTGACATCACCCCCCATTGTTATTAATAATACAGTGCTTATGCCACATTTGCACAATCATACAAGTGGTACAACAGGTTGCAGATTGTAAAGATGTTTCGCAGTTTTAAAAATACCCCTCCATAATACTGCAAGATAAAATCTGACATTGCTAAATGCTATAAAATTATATATTTGTATTAATCATAAAAGATTATCAGGCCTTAGGCCTGCTGTTTGGTGTAATAAAATACAGTTCTAGAAATGTATAAACATTTATATTTACAGTAGACTTTAAGCTCGTCTGGAAAAACCAATCCTGTCTACAGTTTTTTACTGACACATTTTGGTGAAAGTTGAAAGTTGGTTCTATGAGAGAAAAAAAAAAAAACATCAGCTGGTATTTCAGATGATAAAATAAAGAACCAACACAGAACAGCCTTAAAAATATAATCTTGCTGTTCATCAAGTCAGTTTTTTACTTTCGCAAAAAACAACAACATTTACTGCAGGTATGTGTTTGGTGTGTGACTGCTGATAGCCAATAAGCACAGTGTAAATGCAGTTGAATGAAAGGAATGGTGATATGAAGTATCTTCCACACAGACCACACTGCTTACCTTTTCCGCCTCTGACATCTCCTGAAGAATGACTTGTGTTTCCACACATTGCTCAGAGAAGTCATCAGAATGGAAGGTTTCATTCAAGGAAGGGAAAAAGGTTAGCTTGTTGCAGTCAAGTCCGTTTTCATCCACTTCTTTCCCCAGCACATCCACATCATTTGCTTCTAGAATGTAAACAGTTAGTAATGGAAAGCTTCATGGAGAACATCAATCCACCAATGCGTCAATCTGTTTCTGCTCAGTTGTAAACTGGGTTAGCTGCAGTTGCATGAAAAGGACATTGGCTATCATGTAAAGTCTTTGTAAGGTTTCCTGGACTGGATTACATCAACATGCTGGCAGTGTCATTGCCATTATAAAGTACAGCGTGGCAGGGCGAAAGCCCTACATGTAAATAGTGTGTGCATGTGTGTGTGTGTGAGTGTGTGTGGTATATCTATAGGGTTGGCAGGGAGGGGGTTAATCCTCCCTGCCAGAATACATTTAAGAATGTGGCTGGAGCCTTAATTGAATGATTGATGGTTAATTAGGCTCCAGCCACATGGGATATAAGGAAGGAAAAATCCTTTGTTACTGGTTGGTGTGGAGGTGAGTGTAACCTGTGTTGAACTGTGCTGTGCTGTGCTGTGGATACTCTGTGTATTGGTCAGTGAAGCTGAATACAGTAGTGTTTTGCTTAAACATTTTATTTTGGCCACTTTGCCTGTTTGTTTGTTCCTGCTATATTCTTGTTGATTAAACATGTGCACCCAGCACTTAAACTGCAGCTTCCAAGCCGCTGAGTCTCATTCGTGACACTTTCCTGTTACATATAGCTATTAAGGAGAAATCAAATGTAATTCAGTTCAGACCTCTGTCTTTTTATGACATGAAATTGACCATTATTAGCTTTGTAGTCTTTGATTCACGTGAGTGTGCTGCACAAACATGCACTGTACCTGTAAGCCTCCCTCTGTGGAATTGAAGAAGAATGTACACACACACACACACACTGTAAATGACAGCTTCTTTGAGTCTTCAAAAGCATATTGAAAACTGAATCGGTCCACTGTGCTATTAGTATTAGCAAACAACACATTATAAGCAAAACATATTTGAATAATCTGTTAAGGCATTAAGAAAGATAACATTATTTACCTGCATTTAATCCACTGCCCTCGATCATCCCTCGAATCTCTTCAACAGGATTAAACTTGAAGTACAATCCTTTGCAGGTTGCTTGGTACTATAGAAAAAAGCAGCATGTCAGAAGCAAAATCACTGTTACCTGTAGGCATGTGCAATTCAAGTACATTATTCATGTCATTAAATTGAGATTTGCCATTTAGAATATAAACGAAAATCATTTCAGTTCAAAACACGGAACGTCACCTCTCTTCCCGCCTCCTTCTTTTTGTCACTTGGGTTGTTTCGTCTCATTTTCTTCCTCATGCGAGCAGGCCCCTCTGCGGGATCCTGACTCCACCCCAACGGGAGGAAGACGCCTTTTTCTGGACCAAATAATCCCCTTTCCTGAAGAAGTTGTTCCTCTATCTTCACCCACTGTTTGGAAGTCCTGTTATTTTCGCAATGAAGCATCTATGGATAGTAAGCCAAACACTGTACATTTGAATTATGTATACTGGTATATCCCCATGCGATTACGTTAAAGATTGATACCAAATTATATATATATATATATATATATATATAGATATATATATATATATATATACTATTTATATGTACTAATTACTTCTTGTTTTACAGACCGATCTGAGATTTCTCAATTAAAAAGTAGCATGTCACATTACCTGAATGTGATTTTTATAAATTGCTGCAAACATTTCCTGGCCAGTCTTTCTGTGCGCATCCATACATGTCAGAAATGCCTAAAAGAATTTAAACTACATATTACAACTCACAAAAGAAAATCTTTTCCCTCCTGACTATTAAAGTACCTCAGAAACAATCCGTTAACAACACCATATGCATAGATAGGGTGCAGTACATACTGTAGAAAACACAGTTCACATTTTTTTTTTTTAATTGTAACAATACATATTTTTCTTCATTTAATACAAAAATCACGTTCTTTGCAACATAATAATTCAAGCTTCTAAGCTCCAGTATGCTGTAGTCAGTGCCCTGAAGAATTCTTCTTGTTAATTAAAAAGACACCCAACAATTAAGGTTGGTCCTACTGTTACTCATAATACATATTCAAATGTATTCAGCTGAATATTTTTTTTGTCAGTTAGTACAGTAGTTTTGATGTTTCATTGCTGCCAATGTACCCATGCACATGTCATCTGGGATCCACATAAAAAGATTAGATTACATTTTATTGAGTTTTTTTTGTTGTTGTTTTCAGCATTGAAGAGAAATTAAAAATAAAACAGAATGGTTTACAGTAGTTTGCATTTAATGAGAAAAAGATCATGAATACCTCTAGATTGTGTGCAGCGGTACAGTATTTGCTGTTGTTTAATTGTAGCTACTGTACACCTGAAACATGATTGCAACTATAGTACATTTTTATTGCCTGGTCCTGTTTGTTTTAAAACTTTACCAATAGTTTGGTTTATATGACATTTAAAGTTCTCTCTCCAGTATCATATGACTAACATATAACACAGCATGGACATATCAGGCACATTTCTCACATTTCAAATGCGTGGCCAAACAATGAGATGGCTAAAAAGGGTGGGTACATTCCAGCACTGAAGATCTCGTTTGGAGCACAACTTTCTAAAAAGGTATTACCAAAATACATGGAAAAAAGGTGAGACTTATTTCTACTTTTGCATGTAAACCAAGCCAAGGTTACAGATAGGAAGAAACAATTTTTTAAAAAAAGAAGAAAATTATCTTCACAAAAGAGCCCATTGCTCATAAAGAAAGTGCAAATTCTTTTTTGATTCTCCTAAGAATTATTTGTATTGTTTATATAATAACCAACTATCCATTTGTTTGCATTAAATTTAAATTGCAGTTACTGGGCAAATCACTGTGGATCCAAATCCAATTGTTTTCAGTGTGCTATAATTAAGTTAAACTATAATATCTACACAGTGCTAGATGGCTTTTGGCTGCTCGCCAGGGCTGATGCCCTGCTGATATATTACACTGATTGGCATTACCCGGCAGGAAGCTCCTGAACTACACTGGAAATGGGGTTATATTTTGTTTGCTTAAAGGATCGTTAAGCCAATGATCACAGTGGTGTCCTCACAAAACTAGTCTGCAATCCACATGAAACGGCTATAAAGGCTGACCTAGAAAGCACATTGTGTCTACTTCAGGGAAAGCCACTTTGCAATTTACCTCCTATTTAACATTTGTGTAGACAGATGCTAGTGTGAAGTGAACTATTAAAAACATGCTTTTTTAACTTATTTTGAAATGCAAAGAAAAGTATGTGGTGGTCATTTTCTACAGTGCTCTCTGGAGTCAAAGCATGAATTTGACCAGTTTTTGAATATACAGTAGCAGGTAGCACTGTAGAGATTGATAATCCCTATCAATAAATACAAAGATGTACCATAAGAAAAGCATAAGCAAAGTATAATAAAGCATAGTGAACAGTCAGAGGTGTATGGTAAAGTGTATTCAAAAACATGGCAAACTACAATTAATGTATAGGGAAAAGAATGGAAAACTGCAAAACAACTGTGTATATTTATGTCCAAAACAAGTAGCATTCTCTAATACTGGAGGTAGATGATACCTGTACAAGGAATGTGTGTGTATATATATATATATATCACATTCAGGGTCTACCCAGTTTGTCAATGTAAACTTGTGTTTGTTTTTGAAACAATTACGTCCACAGCCTCTCTGTACTGTAGTTGTGATGAACACACTGAACAGTAATTGGCCCTTATTAGACCTGCACAGGCACACAGTGAGAAATAGCAAGAGAGAAACAGAGAGAACACCTCACAGCCACAAAACAAAGGCTGGGGGAAGAGAATGGTGGAAGTATAGTTTATGAGCAAAAGGAAGCTTTAATTGGAGTGTCTGCACACTGCTGCCCAGGGCAGACCCCACTAATTGTGCAGAAGCTGTGTCTTCTCTGTTAGCCTCCATGGTGGCAACCTTTTGGCTTGTTGATTACCAGCATTGTGTTCAGTATTTATAGTGTGTGAGAATAAAATTGCACTGTCATCTCTGACACCTGCTTTCTGCTTTCTACACTTCTACACTTCCTGACCCCTTTCATTCTCATAAAAAAAAATGATAAAACACAAACTTTTAAATTTAGAAGTTTAACATTTGTTTGCAAGATACTGTAAATTGCATAAAGATTGCAGGCGAATCCTTGAAGAAAAAAACCCTAATCCTAAACCATAGGTATTACAGATTGTTATTCATAAAATCTCTCCTCATTCTCAAACACAACTCTACCTTAGAAGAATATTTAGAAACACGTTATTTAAATAAAGTGAGAGTTAAGTCTTGCAAGTATTTACAGTCACTAGACCAGAAGTAATAAATCAAAGTAATCCGCTATTGCTTGTTAAAAAACAGAAAACAAACAAAAAAAACCTCCCCTCACATTACATTCTATAAATGTGAAGTACTGTATTTACATATTGTAATCTGACCCTGCATAATATTTACATGGAACCATAAATTATTAACTTTAATATTACATTTGACCTTTATCTACAAAACATGGTAATATGGTATAAACCCTACTCAGTCTGTACTGCTATAAAAACATTCCATGAGTAACTTTATACCTGCTACACTGTGCCTCAAACCACTTGTGTTAGCTACCAAGCAACCCTGCTCATTATTAAAAACACTCATTTATGATATTTACCATTAATAAAGTCCTGTATTAAATAAAAAGGAAATTGTCACTATAAGCATTTAATGAAATATTCAATAACATCATCCCTGCAATTAACATCATGCTAATTTACATTTCAATTACTTCCTAAGAAATCAGTACTTTGTTGACAATACAACATAATGTCAACTGTGTGCTGTTGGTGAATGCTTAATGAACTTAATTTGATAATTAGTGATGTTAATTATCTTCCTAATATTATGCAAATGATACATTCGGTATCAGAATAAAAAATGCTTCAAGGTTTACACTAGAAGAACTACAGGGACACTTTCTGTGGGTGGTAAAGCATCCACGTGTCATGGCATGGGACAAGTGCATTATCCTCATGTTATAAGTGTTCATTATTAATATTATTATTCAAATGGGTGTTTTTCTTAATATTGTGAAGACCACCAAGATCGTACTATGAATGTACTGAACAGTAGGGCAAATAAATAATGAGTCTGACAGCTCCCTCCAACCCGCTGTAGTGATGAACTGGTCAGTCTTTATATATCATGAAACTTGCAGCATAAGAATGAAAATGGTCAAAACCACAACCCCTTTGTAACACTTTTAGTATTTGAGAACATCAATAATCTATAATAAGAGCCTTTGAATCAAGTAAAGTAGAAAATAAGGATATTTGGCATAAATGTGCCTTAATCCGTAAGTTTTGTATATCTTTGAGATTTCTTTTTAAATGTTCTGTTTGAGCACAACTCCAACAAGATGCAAATTCCACTTGTGTCTCAAAGAGGGACAATTTATCAAAGGCGTTGATAGGCTGTCACTGCACAATATGATAAGGAATAACACAAAATGAATAATGTTTTCAACAGATTGGGACTTTTATAATTACAGCCTCCTTTTGTCACCACACAGAGACAGCAGTTGCAGAAACCCCAATTTCATGCACTCGTGCCTGAATAATATCTCTGTGCTTTCTTTTCCAGATGGCAACGTTTCCACTGGAGGAACTAATGATGTGGGGACATTTATGGGGAAAAAAAAACAAAACAATAAAAAGAGAGTCTTTAACCTTCAACAGAAAAAAGCATGTTCTACAAAATGTTCCTTGGGATAAATTAACAAATATCAATTACTTTGCTCACTGAGGTGTAATCAGCTGTAATAATCAAAATTAATTAAAAAAAAATAATGAAACAGACCCCAGGGCGATTTGCCCATACTCTGTGGTATGACGTCACAGCCTACATGTGTACCTGTGAATGAGTTTTCACTTTGGTAATAACCCCTGCATCTGGGGGAAAATGAACTTGCATTACAAGCCTCTCAGGGAAAAAAAAATAAATTAAGAGGCAACTGACAAACAGTGATTTTCTGAAAACACACAATCTTGAAAGTTTCTTTTAAAGCAGCGTCAATGAAATGGCTACATTATTTGCTTGATTGAAACAGTGGCATTCATAATAAATGTGCGCTTGTAGTCAACCAGTTTCATTAAAAAAAATTTAAAAAATACACAAAAAAAAAACCCTAGCTTGGTAGAACTGTGTGTAACTAGCTGCATTTGTTAATATTTCACATTATAAAATACAATCTGGCCTCACCTCAACAGTGCACTCTGTGTCCTTAACAAACCTCTTGTGTGCTGTCCGCATTGCTGTTGCAAGGGAGCTGCTTATGGGATAGGGTTTCCCTTGCTGGCTATGCACTGCCATGACTTTAGCTAATTTCTTCATTCGAGAAGCTGAGATAAAAAGTACATAAAACACACTTTAAAAGTAAGTCCACACAACAAACGGATGCATTTCACGAAGCTACAACCAATACAAATGTTAGGAAGTGAAATGTGTATTTTACAGTAACAGTAAACATGTGCAAAATGGGATTCAAGTTTTATCTTCATAAATGTAACACAGCCTTTAGGTCTCTGAATCATGTGTGTCTCTCCACGAAGCAAGTTAGGTTAGTTTGCAGATACATGAAAGTCTTTGGTAATTCAACTTTTCTTTTTCTAATGCTACACAATACAGCATATAAATAAAAATAGCACAAACCTATAAACTGCTGCCAAGCTTTACTTGCTGTTTCTTCCCAAAGAGGGGTAATTTCAGAAATATTCATGCCACTGTCTGAATTCCCCTGCTTTACTAACAGATCAATCTTGTAGGTATCTTCTAGAGTGCGCCTTCTCTCGGACATTAATTTACTCCATGTAGTTTCCACTAACTTCAGAAGTTCTGATTGAACTAAAAACAAAAATTGTGGAAGAGGTTACACAGATAGAAAAGATTTTTTTTCTAAAATGATTCATATCATGTACTGATACCTCCAAAACATTTTAAAATGACAAATTACCATCTAATGCATTAGGTAGTTCATGTTTCCAATTTGTCTGAATATTCTTCTTTGGCAAAAAGTGATACCAAATTCCCTTGGGGTGCTTCTTGAGTCCTTTCAATCCAAAGCCATCAGGACAGCTGAAATGCATTTACAAACTTTTCTTAAAACAGCAAAAACTTATATTCATGTTATTGCATTATGATCCATATAACCCTTCTATCCTGAGTAAAGTCTGAGAGTGTTCTAAAGGCACATACTGTATAGATTTTTTTTCAGGGATATGGAACCAGTCTTAAGCCCACTTGGAAGTGTTTAAAACAAACAGAGTTGAGGTAACGTGTTACCGTAAGTAATGTGTTACTGTAATAGTATTATTTTTGTCAATAACAAGGTAATATAACACGTTCGACTATTTAGATTTATAAACAAAACATTTAAAATAGCTTAACTGAATGTAATCTTTGAACAACTCAAATTGCAAGTATATGAAAAATACCACAGTATAATTGATGTATAATATGTAGCTACACAAATACTTGTGCATCTATTACATTAAGTAATTTATCTAACACAATGTTTTATATACATTATGTCAGTTTTTTCCCCCAACTATAACACTTGCTATCTCTTATAAAAAGCCTTTATGTAACTTAAGTTTTTTTTTTTTTTTTAATTTTCACTCTTTATGACTTGTGCAAAGTCATATGTATTGTAATGATTACAATTTACTATTTGCTATATCCAGTAAATTATTAAGAGTTGTTTGTTATACTATAAACATTTAAAAAACCTGTTTGACACCTGTTTAATAAATAAATTACCAGACATACAATTAAATAGTAAGCAATAGTCAACAACTGTTTCGCAGGACAAGACAAGAAAGAAATATAACGAGTAATATAATGAGCACTACAGCTCGCTACTTTTTTTAGTAATAAGTAATAAGGACATTATAATTAGTTTATTTTTCTGAAGACATGAGTAACAAGTAATAAGTTACTTTTTTTCAGTAACACTGAAAACAAAACACATACACTCAACTCCACTGAGTGACACTTCTCTTCCATTGTTTTGTTGTGAAATCAGTCACTTGTGGTATTGTGAACAAGACAGTGCATGAACCTAACAATGAACTCAGAGGTTTATAAATTAATCTTTTAATCTGCATTCCAATGTGTCCGCCCCCGGAAATACTTGTCAAAAGTCCTCTGTGACACTGACATGCCCTAGTCGGATTAGATTAAATCGCCACATGATATCTGAGTTTGAGATAATCATCAGGTTCTGAAAAAGCAGAGGCACAGTAGTGTTGTGAAATTGCCATGTTCATACTAAATTAATTTCTCAGGGGGTTGTCTGTAACACAGGAGAGGTGGTTTAATCCCGTCAACTTTAGTCCTGACAAAATCAGGATTTAAGATTTTACTAATTTACTAATTTTAATGATTGGCATTCCTTATAATATTATTTGTAGTAAAATAAAAGTGAGAATTGTTATCAATTTTCTCAAGTAAATACTGATATAAATCAATTTAAATACACTATGCTGAAACAAGACATGTTGCTGAGTAGTGTACACAAATCTGTATGAACTAAACAAATGTATGTAAAAGACCAAGCTATTCGTAACTGCTTACCTTCCAGACTTAATTTGAACGAGACAGTGCATGAGACAGGTAATAAAGTTCACATTGGAGTTGTAGGTTACAAAGATGATGTCCCACTGGTCCTGCAGAACTTTCAAGGATCTGGCAAGGGTCTGCTGTTCAGCCAAAGACTGTCGCGGTCTTGACAGAAAGTAGAGTATAGCTCTATTTAAACTGTTATAGAGGATGCTTACAATCTGCTCCCGCTGGGAATAGGCTTTCTCCAGTACCTGAGAAAAAAGCATAGCCACAAACACAGAATAACATGTGAAAAAAGGAGAATAGTGAGAACAGTGGCACTGGAACAATTTTTAAAGTCCGGGTGCTGAAAGCCATTGAACAAAACCATAACCCCTGTATATAATGGAAGCCATGCAAAGCCAGGGGCTGCCGCACGCCCGGCACCCCTAGTTCCAGCGTCCCTGAGTGAGGACGTTAATTAAATATCATATAAAAAATTACACGGGTTTGTAGACAAATGGTACATTTATAATAGAGAGTAATCACTTACCACAACAATCTGCTCCGTAATGAAAAGCAGAATTTTCTCGGACTCCACAACAAACATGCCAGTGTATAGCTTCTCAACAAGCTTCTTACTGAAGAAAGCTACATTTCCAACTAATATGGCAATCTTTCCGTCTTGGGTGCTGTTAGAGATTTTATGATCTGTGAAAATAAAAGAAGCTAATGAACTGAGAATATGAGTATGCTTATTATTGGAATATAATTAACAACTTGTACCGTTATAATATGGTACTTAGAATGACGGCTGTTTGGTAATATCATGATTCCATGGGTTAGAATAGGTCATCTGTGATTAACTGGGCCGTCTTTTAAGAAATGTCCATCTATCCATTATCATTAAAAGCTTACTCCTTTACAGTGTCGCAGTGAGCCGGAGCCTAACCCGGCATACACAGGGCGCAAGGCGAGACTACACCCTGGACGGAACGCCAGTCCATCACAGGGCTTTTAAGAAATGTGCTACATTTAAATAACTTCTGCTCCAGAGTTATCTGAAGAATGCAAAGAATCAAGTTACTGTACCATCTCTTGCCAAATGAGTAGATTTTCCTTCTTCTAGACATGTCATCTGCATGATGTCCATCAAGAATTCAAGCAACTCTGTCTGAAAACTCTGTCTTTGATCATGTGTCGCCTTTTCTGGGGAAAACTAAATTAAAAAAAAAAAATAACATTTAAAAAGTTACTGTCTATTTGTCAAAAAATATCTCCAGGTCATTTAAATCATCATTCAAAAATCTAAACAGGTACAGTTTTCCAAAAATAAAGAGGTAGAAAAATATTTACCTCTAGAAGGAGTTCAAACGGGTGCAGATGTTTCTTGGCTGGGATGTTTATAAGACTGTCCATCAACAGAATGCGCATGAAATCACACACCTGTTTCCTGGCTGGGTTGGTAAACTGTAGCGGTACTGCCTCCTGAATGCAACTGGCTTCAGAAAGCACTGAACTGTCCTGTGAGGACGCTGCAAGATAGGTCTATAGGATGACAAGCACATATTAATAAGAATATACCTACATGTACGCATTGTATCACAGTACTGTTTAAATCTGTTTCTATTAAAGAACTAGCATCTTCAAATGTCATTTTAATTGCTTTTATGTTTTTCACTTATAATTTCTCTCATCTTTGCAATTCTAAATGGCTGTGGGTTCCGTTTCTCCAATACTGAGTTATTGCATTCCAGCGAGCCCCAGCTATGTAGATTTGAAAGGTCCCACTGTAATGTGATTTTAATGGAATGAGGAAGGCTGTTCAGTTCAGGCACTTAGGATTCTCCAGTTAAGCTCAAAACCAGGCAAAGGCAGATTTTGATAAAAAAAAATTAAAATAGCTTTCGAGTTAACACAATTATAAGCCAGTACCACCCACAAGACCATCAAGTAAGGGGAATGTTAAAAAGCCATTTAAATGGTATTTCAAGCTAAATGGGCTCGCTGAATATAAAGCTGTATTAAAAAGAGTAAGCTCTTTAATAAAGCTTTAAAGTCAGAGAGCCCATTCAGCATTAAAAATAAATAAATAAATAAACAGGCACATTCAATAAATGTTTGGTATGTGTTTTTATCAATTGAAACAATTAATAAATAATAAGTCATATTGCAGTGTCTATTTAAATACAACATTAGGGGGGAAACAATACATGGTATGCATAGTTACCTCAGTGGGCCACTGATTATTTAGTCAAAATAGTTGTCGCATGTAGGAAATTTTTTTAATCTTCCAACTGATAGAGTATGAAGAGATCTCATTCCCTCAGGAACACTATCCCTGACATGGTATAAATGCAAACTTGCCTGCCTCAGCACTTATAGCCCTAATTTATTTACTCACTTTATTTTACTTTACAGCAACTTGAAAACAAGCCATTTGTTATAACAGGCTTGCTATTAATGGACTGAAAAAATGTTCCAAGGATCACAAGAACAGAAGGAAGGCAGCACTGTATACTTACCACTTGAGAACCTGATGGAAAGATAGTGTCAGCCAAAGCATGGAGAAATCCTGGAGAAGACCAAAGAGGCTCTCTTGGGGAGATGTTGTGGACCAAGCAAAAAAACTGCATGACACTGCCAGGGTAGTTTATTTCCCAACAGTCCTCTGTACCTGTTGTGGGCTTAACAGACAAACACACCATAGGAAAAATATTATTACAGAGCATGTTTATTCATTTCACTTTTACAAGTACACACCATTTATTATATGGCATACAGTAATGCATACAATATTGACGAACATGTGTACTGTATGTTCATATACAGTATATGGGCAATCACACCAGGCAGTATTGACAGTGCCCTAGTAATCTGGAATAGTAACATGTTTTTGAAATGCTGTGTTGTTTATGTATCACCCGGTAGATTGTTTTTAATGAAGTAATGCCTATATATATAAAACATGTATTGCTGTTACCAGGTCCTTCTATTATTTAGCCTGTTAGTTAAACCACAGTAACCAATTATTAAAGGACCATTACATGTTGTATACATTTATTAAAACGTTTCTTTTTCATTTGCCATTCTATCCCATACTGTTTGTTGCAATTAATTAGTTCTCTTGAACACAGACATCAATGTTTATTCAGTATCTTTCTCAATGATCTCAATTTCAGATGAAATAACCATTTTGTTTCCTATTTCCTTACCTTGTTTAAAATGATCTTTACCAACTCCAAGAGCACAATGGCCACATCCTCACATAAGCATATCTTCTGTCTTTCACTTACATTTTCTATTACATACTGCAGCATTGAATCAAGGTCCAGCTGGAAAAAAAAGTTAACCGACACGTTATAAAAACACTGATGCTGGTTTACATTTTAAGTATATCTGTGAGTCCTTGTCAAAAAGAAGAAAAACACCAACTGAAGTTACTTTAGAAAACAACAGATTTTAATAATTGAAGGGGTCTTTGGTATCCTTAAATTGTATATTTCATATTTTGTAGCCTTAAAAGGTTTTTTTTTCTTTTTGCAAAAACAAAAATGGCACTTTACATTTTGCCCAGCAAATGTATCTTGGACGGAGACTTAAAAACACCCATTTTTATAATGTACCTTTTCTGCTGGCACTTCGAGACGTGGTTTCTGTAGGAACAAGGCTGCCAGAAGGAAGTAGACCTGAGGGATGTGCACATGGTGTCCTAAAAGGTTTTGCAACACTTCAAATCCTGGAGATGCACATGCTGTCTGTGCAGCTGTCCAAGGGCGACTTTTTAAATTGTCTAGCGGCAAAAACAAATTAACAGAATTTCCATAATGAAAACATGTGAACAGCATTAAAAATATGTTTTTATTTGTTGGGCAGACAGAAAAACAAACAAGCAAAGCAGGTTAAGTGATGAGAATCCATAAGGAAGATATTTATAAAAAGTCATGATGACAGGTCCAAAAGGTAAACTTGCTAGCTCGATGCTTGCTAGCTACTGTTCCTATATAGCAGTGGTAGGCAACCGTGGTCCCTTCCAGTCCAGGATTGCACTAACCAAGTCCTCATTTAGTTACCTACTCCTTTTTTATATCTATACAACCTGTATTGGAATGGCCCTCCAGGAGTCGTGATGACTTTATAACAGGAATAACATATCAAATGGCGATAACAAGGAAAGTAATACAAAAATACTAATGCCCAGCAAATGTATCTTGCATAGAGATTTAAACATACACATTAGTACTGCACAGTCTTCCGCAATGTTTGAGAGCCAGCTTCTTGTTGCCATTCCATCTCTGAACTTCTCTATGATGACTGGGTTATACAGGAAGTGGATCAGTAACTTTGCTCCTAACAAAACTGTGGTTGAATGCAGATGACCTTGTATGAAAAGAAGAAACCAATCTGATCCCAGGGCCATGAACATTTCTTCTTGATCCCTTAAAAAAAAAAAAAAAATTAGATGTGTTTTTAAAAAATGTACCCAAACTATGTAAACCAGTAACAAGTTATTAGAAGCATATATCCCACACCAATTAGAGCGAAAAAATACTTTTTGTCAACACCCCTCCATTTAACCACTAACTGGTACTCACTTTGAACTTGGATGAAGGTTGTCTGAACAGATTAAATCTAACAGCATCTCCAGCAACTGGTTCCTCAGCCAGATTCTTCTTGCAGGTGTTTGACTCAAGGCTAAACATATGGATTAAAGGGAAATAGAGTATTTGTGGTAAGACTGCATTTGGCATAGATGTATTTAAAAGGTGCTAGTGATACAGAGTGTGATGATAACAGTCATTACCATGGGTAGACACATCCAAGTCATTCTCAGGAAAAATCACATTTTCATTCAGGGAAGGTGGCAGCAGTGTGTGAACAAGGAATAATCCAAGTCTGGAGGGCACAGTATAAAATACCACATTAACATGCATGTTGTGATGTTGATTACATACAAACAGTGCAGTAAAAATATGATTTAGAAAACACTTAACGTTTGACGTACCTGAGAACATCCTTGGTATCAAAATACCCCTTCAACAGATTTTTCATTATGGTAGAAATAATGTTGACTTTTTCACAAGTCAGGCTGGGTTCATTAAGTAGGAAAATAAGCTTTTTTATCACATTCAGCCGGTGCATGACTTCAGCATTTCTAGGCCCATCACTGGTGAGTAAAAGAAGAATATTAACTTACGGGAATGAGAACCAGACAATAGGGGGCTCAAAAAGGGTTCTTAGTTGCTAATTGCTTTGTATTGGCTGAAAGTCAAACATCATTTAAATATGTCTATTGTGCTGACTGTTTTTTAGTAATCCACAAAATATTATTACCTTTTCAAACTGTCATATACTGTACCAGTAAGCTTTTCAATCATACATAACAATGCAATTGTGGGAATAGCTCTTTGTTAATGTGATCGTTCATGGCCACTTGTTATGATGGATGTCATATAAATGAAATTTACACCAAAAGCATTGTAAAACAGGTAACATGGTGATTTAATGTTTCAACTGCTAGAGGAGTCTTTTTTGTTAAACTCATATAATCTGAAATAACAAAACATAAAAGAAACACAAACATATAGATCTGCTGCAATACAGACAACTACTTCCATCATGTCATTAATGCAAACATATTGATTAGTTTAACAGTAATATTGTAAAGTCTAGACACTCGTCAATTGTTCACCAGCTGTAGACATGCTCACTCCTATTCATTTGTCTGAGCCACTGTATAACCCTTAAGCTTGAAATAAAAGAATGCAACATTATTTTTGTACAATTCAACATTTGTTAGCCTTTATGCGTATTTCGGGGGACAAGATCTGGGGCTCCACCCTGGTTTCCCTGTCAATCTTCTCCTATTTCCTATTTAAGTCTGAATCTCACACAGCTCGCTGTCCAGCGTTTTCAGTTCGTTTTCTCTTTCTAGCAATCGCTCAGACTCCATCAAACGTTCTTAAACTTTCTCTCTTTACTAATGTCTAAACTTCGTCTTCTCGTTCTCTCGTCCAACTCAGATGATTTAGAGCAATTTTCCTATTTCACTCTACCCATTCTTTTGTCCAAACAAAAAAAATGTTATGCATTGGCACGTGAACTATTGTTTGTCCCACAGGTGTGGGGTTATGCGGGGAGCCAGAGGTCCAATCTTTTGGGGGTAAGTGAGGCTCACTTCCACGACCTCTATGGCCACCGCCATCCGCGCCTCCGCCGAGGGGAGGTTCTCACTGCGTGAGTCAGAGGGGACCCCCGGCCACACACTCTATCCTTTAGCAGCTCCTGCTCTTTATCTTACTCAAAGAGACTGGGCTCTGTTTCCAGCTCCCTATTCTATCATTCTTTTTCCAGGTTCTTCAGCGCGAGAGCCTATTCCTCCTACATGACTGCCTCTCCACAGAGCCTGACGTGGGCTCCGCCGAGCCAGTCTATCTTATGTGTTTTCTGAGGCTGCAGAACAGCCTGCCTTCGAGGCCGCTCTCTCTCCTCTGGCCAAGAAAGCGCCCGCCGGTCGGGAACCTCTTTCCTTTCCTATCCTATCCCCTGAGGCCACTCATCAAACTACCTCTCCAAGTAGCAACCTTTCACTCCAGCCCCGGCTCTCGCCCCGTGAAATACTGTATGGAGAATATATATCAATTACCTTGGAGATTTAAGCAGATCCACATAATGAGTCAAAAGAATGAAATCTAGATTCTCTGGTGCATTCTGCCAAATCTAGAAATAGTAAAAATAAATGTTTAAAATAATTCTAAACATTTCAAGTGAAAAACCAGTAAAATCACAAAATGAATGTACCTCAAAATCGCAGAGAATGTCTTTAAATGCACTATGGTTTTGGATTGCAACTGCTCCGCTGCCAAGTTCCATGGTTCCAACAATCAAGAGTATGAGCTGAAATATTCTGTTGCTTAACAATGAAGACTTCAACTTCAACAGAAACGCCAATAACTATAACAAATTAAAATAATAATTACATTGTAACTCTATGTAATTGAAACAGAGTAAGATGATACTCATCACTAATGGTTATATTATTTAATTTTCAATTCTACCGAAATAAACTGGGCTAAAATGTTTCTAATTATTGACTGTGGTTCAATGTGTCCTTAAAGGATGTGATGAAGAAAACGTAGGCCTAAAAGAAAAAAGGAATTAGGGCTATAGCATTAGGTGGTCACATGGTTGCTATGCCAGGTGATTAACACAGTGTAGCAAACAGCACTCATAGAAAGCAGTTAGGGGACAGAGAAAGCTAACTTTTTGAATAACAAAGAACTAGCAGTAGAATTACAGTAGAAAAATGCCTTGCTAATCTTAAATCTGATGCAGAAATGGTATTATAGTTTTGCTAACCGATAATGACAGACACGACTAAAAGGACTAATAAGTGATCCAATACCTTGTACCCATGAATACGTTTCATCTCCTTCTCACAGCCAGTGCTACTGCTGAGGACTGACAGAAGAACTTTCACAGCTGCATACATGGAACTGTCATCAGATGCCATGGCAACAAAGCCTAAAATCACTGAGGGCCCCCCAATGAACTGAAAGCTCTTGGCTGCAGTGTTGGAAGCAAATGTTCTTACTCCTGGAAGACATCAAGTATGTTTATTTATTTATTTTGGCCATCGATAATCAGCAGGTGTGCATTATATACAGTATGTACTGCGACACATACTGCATAAGCGTTAGACAACAACACCTCCTAATTCACATCCTTCATTGTAGTCTAAAAAATGACAGACAGAAATCATAGACAGAACTGCCTCTGGAAGATAAGCTATTCAAATTTTAGAACTAACTACTGTAGGGTGTGAGTTGATCTCCTCATGTCCTTTGCTGCCCCCTACAGGATCGTTTTGTATTATCAAAATATATTTGTATCACATTACTGTGTTTTTAAAAAAAACAAAAAAACATTGCAATTTAAAGGAAAGTCTTCAGCTGAAGATTTGGTTAAACAACTAATAACAGCAACCTAAACTCTTTACCATAATGCCCCACAAGTGCGGCTCCAATAGTACGGGCAGTCCCGCTGAGATGCTGAGCGAGGTTTCTGGCCAGGTATACCGGAGTAGTGCTATCACGTGATGTAATCTCCATCTAAAGGAAATAAAACTGTCAAAGGCCAACTTATATACTGCTCTAACAAATCATTTCAAACAGTATAAGAAGGACTCAGAAACGTTCTTATATAATTGATTTTTTATCAGTCTCTCATATGTTTGTGTACCTGCATTACCTTTTTCTTTTTGATTGTGCACTTTTTGTACACAGCAGTTTTCCTTTTTAAAATTATATAAATAAATATATATATATATATATATATATATATATATATATATATATATATATATATATATATATATATATAAACACATATATATAAAGAGAGCAATAACAAAATATAGACACAAGACAAGAGCACAGTGAGACAACACATGAGTTGGGCTGAGATATCTGTTCAGATACAGTTAGCCTCACATGTATCTGCATGTACATTTCACATATAAATACCTCTTGAGCTATCTGGCAGCTATCGACTTCATTGTAACAACTTTTAATGTCCATGACAGTGGTAACAGAGAATGAGTTTGCATTGATACTGAAGGAAATCCTTTCCTCAGTTACCAGTGTGGATGGTGAGGGCTCAGGATTAACATCATCTCCTAAAATAAGATTTTAAAAAGCACTGCATGTCAGTTATCATATTAATAAATGTTTGTATATAATAGAAGAGAAAAATAAACCAACTGCAAAATTAAAATCATTGTTCACATAGCTGGATTTCCTAACAGAAAGAGGAAAACATATATTATTTTTTATTTATTTATAAAACTGAAGACAAATATTTAAAAATCCAAACCCCTTAAAAACATGGCTGAAATTTAGCACCTTGGGCTTTAATTCACTCTGGTGGTTATGAAATGATATAATGACTTTCCTATGACAAACCATTAGGAACTAATTTCTATGCTGATCATTGTTGTCTAGCAGAAAGGTGTTTGATAGCAACAGACCTGCAAAAGACACTGCCTGCAAGTTCCCAGAGTAGTTTGGACCCAGTTTATAAAGAGCTGCAACTGTTTCCGAAGAGATAACTTCCTCAAACAAATATGCTTGGCCAAGGTGCCAAATCAGAGAAGATATCTGCTTCCACATGTGTGGAGTGCCTATAATGCCATACACATCAATGACAGCAGTTGGATCCATAGAAATGCTTTGCCCTGGGAAAGGTTGAATATACTGCATCTAAGAAGAAAATGCAAACAATACTGCATTAGCCTTTGGAATATTGGCAACATCCTTTGAGGAAACTGAGACATGATATTAATAGTACAGATATCAGTTTTAACCTGTTTAAATCATTTTAAACAGAGCATATACATGTTGTACCAATTACAGTGTTACCTTTGCTGCCCCTATTATTTTCCCATTTAAATAGGCACTGAGCTTGCAGGTCTTTTTCATGTCCTTAGCAATGACCACAGCCAGGTGATGCCACTGTCCAGGAATCAGCAGCTTGGAGCACATAAAACGGACAGAGGTTGGTGCAGAAATTGTATGTTTAGTCTCTGGCTCCATCATATCTGTAAGATATAAAAACTCTGCTCAAGTCAAATGCTCAATGTTCAAGTCAAAAACACAAGGATAGATTTTCTCTGTGTTAAACGTGACTGATGTAAACATAATGTCTTTTTTTTTTTGCTGAATTAACACTTTACACGTAAAACTTCCTTTGCAAGAAATAGCCCATACTCAATCGCTTCCCATAGATTCAAATGAATTTTCTGAATTAAAAAAAAAAACATGCTAGAATTAGGTGAAAATCAGAAAAACAATGTTGTTTTTCCAGTGGATAGAGAAATAAGCTTTGCGTTTCCCAAAACTATCACCAACACAGAAAAAAATGATTTACCTAAGAATTGAAAAGCTTCCTCCTCAGTAGAAATAATCATGGAACAGTCAGGGGCTGAGATACTGACTGATAGGCACATGAAGTGCAGGGCCATCCTTGACATGTGGCGGACGATTGTAAAGAGACGGACAGGATGTGAATCACAAGCAGAGCTGAATTTCCTGATCAGGAACCAGGTGGAGAAGGACAGGCCAGCAGAAGGAGGAAACCCCCGACCATCTGAAACATTAAAACATCTGTAACTTCCCAAACACTTCAGGTCATTGCAATATCCCTACACCTGCTACATGTCACAAGAAGTCATGTGCTTAATTTTGATTGGCCATTGAAATAAATGTCAAATCATAGTGTATATGGAGTAGAATTACTATATTTTGTAAGTAAAACAGGTTAATAATGTTTAAATAATGTAAAACAGTGGGAACTATAATTAAGCAGGAACATCAATTGTTAACACATGGCCATTACAGATTCATATATATTTCTCACCTGTGCCATGTCCACCAGTTGTTACAGCATCTGCATTGCCACCCTTAACTGTGGCAAGTGAAGGAAGGAAAAGGCATCTGAAAAAGAGTGCACTGGTTATCCAATCGGTAATTAAAACTACAACTACTTAACATTATCTTAACAAATGTTGAAGTTTAAAAGGCATCCTTAATAATCAAATTCACTTAATTGTGCATTTAACTCTACAACATGAGATTAGTCTCTGTACTAATCATCTTATTTTGTAAATCCATTGTAAATCTTGGTCTTCTGTCAGATTGATTGTGGCAATCTGTGTGCAGTTATAGAATAACATTTTTTTGTATCTGATACATTAGTTCACGTCATTTTTTAATCGTCCCGTTTGATTCAATCATTTACTTAAAAACCTGAAACCCTTACCCATATCCAGTAGCACTCATGTCAAACTCAACAAACGATGGTGGAGTCGATACTTTCTGAGGGTGAAAGTTCCGAGGTGATGTCATTGAAACTAGACTGACGATACGGTGCAGTGCAAAGAAACATTGAGCCCTAGAAACATTGAGCAAACTAAAACCTGACCTGAATTTGCTTTTTTCAAAAAAAAAATCCTGGTTTAAATTAGGGTCAGTGTTACCTGAAAAAAAAAAAGAAAAGTAGATTCAATATTTAGTATAATGAAAATGTCCATGCTTGTATCATTAACTTTATCATTGACTATGCATGCATTTTCAATTTTTCTCCTGTGGCATTATTCAAAAACATGCTGAAATGGAATTAGATATATGTAAAAATCTAAGTCTAACTGGGAACTAAATTAACATGTGATATTTCACACCAATATCTTGGGATAATAAAACTATTTTTACTGAAACTGAAACTCAATTAAACAGGTAAAAATAAATATTACATGTGGCCTGCGATCTCTTGTTGACAGTTCCTTTAAATGAGATAAGAAACGGTCTTACCACGTGTAACCAGACTGGTAGCATGCAAGACCATCTGATATCTCACATAAGACACATCTTTCTGTTTGCTGGCTGCACACTTTCGGGGCATTCTAAGGTGAAGGAATTGTCTGTAACAGAAAAAATATTATTAAGACTTTAATGTCTTTTCACAGTTGGTGCTTTTACAAAAAAAAAAATGAAAATACTTTTATTCTTAAAAAATGTACTATTTTAAATATATTTTTAAATAATATAATTATGAATTACTATTAAAACTGATAATGCGCTCAATAAACTAAGAACCCACATTTACATATAATAACTTTTATTTAAATTTGTTTAATTTGTTTCTCTTAACCAGCTACAATACAAAATCTTCACGAAAAGTGTACTATGGGTGCACTTGTTGAAAAGCGTAAATAAAGATACAGACCTTAGTAATTTATGTTCAATAGCTTGTGAAGCCAGTTTCTCAAAGATCCTTAAAATGGACAGATGTAGAGGATGAGTAGTGTTATCCAGAATGGTGTGGCAGTGAGTTAGGAGGGTATGTAGAAGCCCAGACATGCACATGATCTGTCGATTTCTCTCGGACTTCACTAACGACTGAACATGATCAGTGACTGCAAACTGAAGCTCCATGGACAGCTGGAAATTTGAAAATGATATATACAGGTGTGTTGTGAGAGTTTTTCTTTTTTTAAAACATCTGGCACATTTGAGAATTACAAAAATTACAAAAGGCACTGTAATTCTGTAACTAATTTCCAGTGTTGTCGATATTGCCATCTTTCATTAAATGTAGTAAGAAATGGATGAAAATGTACCTGTGTGTTCTCTTGATTGTATATTTTTGGAAGCAGGGTCATCATCACACAGATAGCACCTGGATGTACTATCATGGGTTCACCAGTCAATCTACCCAAAACAAACAGTAAATTGTGTAACTAGCTTCAAATATATAGTAGTTTCTGAGTACATTCCCAAGTAATAAGTTAATATGTCATCTGTAGGGCGTCTCTTATTATAACATAAATCACTTTGCCCAGTTTGAGCAGCTCAGTTCGCTTTGCGGTCCTATCACCCCAACTGCATGAGATGACAATAAGAGACACACTATGCACAGAAGATTTCCAAGACAGCCATGATGTTCACAACAGAAAAGGAAGCATACCTGCTCTCAAATTCACTAGATATCGTGGATGTTCTGCAAGCAGCACTTCCAATTATTCTAATGGAACCCTGGTCCCCCTGAGAGAAAAGCCCTTCTTCTGTTTCTGGGTAGATGTTTTTCCCATCAGCCTGAGGCTCACAATTGTCAGGAGTTTGTTCCACATTTTCAGAATAGTCTATGTTAAGTGCACCTCTGGCCACTTGTTCAAGACAGGTCACAATTTGTACACAATGACGCAAAGGCAATGGTATTTGCTCTTTTGAGTTTTTAACAATATCTACATATTCAGCAAATGTCCTACAGTGAGTAAGGTCTATGTCAGACTTTAAAAGTTCCTCCTCATTGAAGCAACCAAGCAGCCCGATGGCTTCAGCCATTTTCTCATAATGGCCCGTGGTCTGAAAAAAGTGACTATTTACTGGATCCAGGTGAATAGCCACTGTGATGGTGTGGAGTGTTAATAGAATTAGATCCATTTTACTGTCGAGGTCCACTGTAGCCCATTCTCCAGCAGGCTGGTCACACAGAGCTCCCTCCATGTCCGCTATCACAGATAACAGTCCATTAAATCCCCCTGCTGTCCTGAAGGCAAAGCAGCCTTTTGGTGTTTCTAGCACTTTAAGAAGAGACTGCAAAACAGAGGGTACAACAAAATACACATATTATATGTTTTAATACTATAAATGTAAGGAGGAAATGTATTAACAAACCAGTATCAATTATAATGTAGCTATCTACAGATTAAATATAATGCAATACAGAAATACAGTATTCAACTATACATTAAAAAGAATATAATGAACACAATTTGATTATAAGCAACATTAGTTTACCCTTTTATTCTTCTATGTTTAAACCCTGCAGAGATTCACTTTGACATGCATTGGTATACGCTACACTACGCTCTAATAAATATTGGGACATTTAGTTTATTTTTAAACATTGGAAGGTGTTGAACAAAAAATCAAATTAGGAAGTTCTACTTCTAAATTATTAAAAGCAAGCACTTTCTGTTGTAAATTAAATAAATAACATGTCATTTTGGGCAATAAATTTGAGGTCACCGGAGAACTAAATTAGAGCTATTCAATTTAGCATGATAATGTATCAAATGGGTGATGTGTCACAAAGGGAAGCAAAAAGAAATCAGCACCAATAGAAGTAATCAGAATGGCTTTGACACATTTCAGTAAAGGTCGGAGCAAATCTCATTGCCACAGGCATTAACTTGGTTACAGTTTAATCGTCTTTGAGTTAGTATTCCTCAGGCTTGAATCTATAAAAACTGATGTCTACTGTAACTCAGTAACTTGGTTAGACTTAATTGAATTTATTTCACATTCCGTGATTTGATATTGCTCATAATTTTTGGTGTGTCACACTGGAAGACTGGCAGTATAATCAAATTGAAGCTGAGTTAACAGCTAAATATATATTAGCAAAATCAATCTGAATTTGTCTGTAATGCTATCAAATTCCCAAAGGTTAGGATAATAAATTCACTTGCTTATTATGTTTTAAATGTGTTACTATTTGTCAAAATTAGACACAAAAACTACATTTGTACATCAGTCCGGACCTTCCACATTGCAGTCTTTTCAAGGAACAGGCATATACTGCTTCTGCAAAGCTGAATCATGTTGCCTTTCTATCACTTAAAATGTTTGAATCTTAAAATATAAATACCTACAGTATTCCTGTAGTTTTCTTTTTTCATACAATGAAAAGATTGTTGTGCAATATTAAAAATTCAAAGTGGTAACATCGAATTATAAAATTTGGTAACTATAAAATCCTTCTAATATAAACAAATATGGTCAGCAGCACTAGATTCTGCCTGGAGGCATACAAAACAATTCACATAGCATGAGCAATATCTGTATTTAGGATAGCAAACGGTGTCAATAGAAAGCCATCTCCAGAAGCAGGGGAGTCACTGGCCCCTAGAGGGAAAAACACAGCTAGGGTAGTGGTGGGGAAGTGGAGGCTTGGAGGAGAAAAGACTCAACCTGGGGATAATTTAGGGAAGCCAATTTATTTTTTGACATTGGGAGAAATCATTGCTCTGACTCACGAAATATGCCAGGGCTACGATAAAAACGAGGAAGACTTGGTTCAATTGGCAAGGCTGTGTCATTTAATAAAATAAACAAATAATATATATATATATATATATATATATATATATATATATATATATATATATATATATATACCAATACTGTTTGATACAAATGCGCATCCTTTTTTTATATAACATCATGGCACAGACTCGTCTTCTCGTATACCTGGAGGAGGTCCTGTTTTAACAGCAGCTCCCCTTCAGTGGAAGAGCACAAGGCTCCGATCACTATGCTCATGTATTCCTCTGGATTTATAACTGACAGCTGTTCCAGAATACACAAAGTAGAAAGCCGGTACTGCTGGTCATCCAAAAAAATCTTGATGTATGGAACCATTCCACAGTCCCTTAAAAAAACTTGGAAAACAAAAACAAAGGTTAAATATACCTTCATTGATTAGAATTCGAAATGTGAAAACCTTGATAACTTTCAGATGAGTTTTAAGCTGTAGTGTAACATAATGTCAATGATATTGTATAACCTGATAATCCATTGAGCACATACCATTATCACTAAATCTGCAGCTATATCTAGTGCCTATCATGTTTCAAATGGGAGGAGCTGAGTGTCCCAACTCCTAATATTTCATTTTGAAAACAGAAATGGTAGAACATAGTATAGTTTGTATATGAAAGTGGTACACAGGGCAGGGAGAATAGGGTCACTGCAATATGTTTAAGAAAGTTTTGCCAAGAGGAAAACAGCAGAGAAACATCAAACTGATAACAGTATCAGATAAAAGATATATAAGAAAGCAATTTGATATGTTCTGTCCTTACCAGTATGCTTCACAGATCTCAACACCAAGGCAGCAACAACCTTCAGCACTGCAGTGGTTAGTTCCTTTTGGACATCTTGCTCATTTACCATTTTCTTGTTCCCTTTAGTATGTAAGAATTATACATGTTGAACCAATTTCTCAAACACACTATTTTTATTTTTAATTTTTTTATTATTAATATTTGAGTTATTTGTCCATTTTTTTTTTTTTTTTACTAGCCAGAGGATAGTATGTATAATTAGCCAGATCAAATTTCATTTGAATTGCTTTTTAACATTTGGGTTATGTTTCTGCCTTCACCTGGCTTAGTGCTTTTTTTGCTCATGCAAGTTAAAAGATAAAAGTGGGTGCAATGTTGGAAAGACCATACCTGTTATACCTGCTTTTCTCAAGATCTTCGCTTGTTTCCGGAGCTCATCAAGAAGCAGTTTCAACAACCCAGAGTCACTAAAGACATCATTGAACAGCACCATGTGCACGGTTAGGTTGTAAAAGCACTTCAAGGCTGCCACGGTAAACCTTGTGGAGAAGTTTTCCTTAATAAGATACTGAATTTTTTGAAGGGTTTCATGAGGAATGTAATCCAATTCAAAAACCACCATCTCCACAAGTTGAAAGAACTGGGTGTGGATTTGAAGAGGCTTCAAACAAATAGAGTCAGCAAGCTGTGAGAGAGACTGCAATGTCCACTCCAGCAGGAAGAAGTTGGCCCTTGTCCAAGTCCAGATCTGTTTAATGGTAGACAGAATTTGGGTGCAGATGTAGGCGCTTCCTGATTGTTGGAATGCTGACTGCAATATCCTAAAAGCTGGAAGGTTTTTCACAGTTGTACCTGATTGAGAGATGGGAAAATCCAAGCTAAATTCTCCAAACAAATTATTTATCTTGACATACTCACTATACAATATGTTATAGACAGATCCCAAAATCTCCACCTGCCCCATATAAGCATGGGGCAGGGACTAATCTGGATAAGAACATAACCCAATATAACTATTTGTAATGGGGATCAGCAAACAATACACAGAGGTTGGACAACAAATTATGAACTTAAGAATGGCTCTCATCCATCATCATTAATTTGTACAGCCTTGGAAGGGGAAATCCTGACTTCCAAGCACCTGCTATTGGCCCTTTAGCAGAGTCTGGAATTAATCATTCCATTTAAATAAAAGTGTTTGTGACATATGTCTCTTAATTTTTTGTCCAACCTCTGGATGCATAAGTATTTGAGCTTTGTATGCATTAAGTATGAGGAAGAAATCTATGGATGAAAAATTGATATGATGCATGCTTTCTATAGTGAATCCATGTCAATGTGCCAAGACCGAGGGGTTTGTACTTGTGTGTATGTGTGTGTGTATATATATATATATATATATGTATATATATATATATATATATATATATATTCTATACATAATGCTTAATTATATATATTACGCAAACACTGTGCACATGGATGCATTACATGTACATGATCATTCTTGACATATGTGAATGCAACAAATCAAATACAGGAGTCTGAAGAAATGTGTTGTAAGTGTGTTTTTTGTTGTTTTTTTTCCTAATGGCATGCATACTACAAAAGTATTTTCTTTAGAAGTCAGTTTACCTGACAGGATGAACCACTACTGTAGATCCTAGAAGCAAAATCTACATGTCAGGTATGTTTGGTAATAGAACACTTTCTATTTCAGCACAAAATTACTTGAAAATGAACTGTGAACAATAATTTACAGTACTAAGTTAGGTGTAGACTTCACACCAAATCACAGATTTGTGGATTATTGGAATATTCACCAAAAGCTCAAAATATTCATATATATATATATATATATATATATATATATATATATATATATATATATATATATATATATACTGAGCATCAAAAGAAATGTATCACTTATATTCGAGCATCAAAAGAAACTTATCACTTATATTTGGATAAAATTCACTAGATGTGATCAAAAAATGACAAACGCTGTTTTAGAGCAGGTGCAGTAACTTTTTATTGTGCTGATTAACAATTGACATCACGAAGATGCTGCAAAATGATCTGTCGATCTTAGGCAAGTGTTGTGACTCTTGGTCTCCCAGTTTGTGGCCTGTCATTGACAGAGTGTGTCTGGTTATACCGTCTCGCCAGGTATGAAATTGCTGGCTGTGAGCAACCAAGATGGTGAGCCACAGTACGCTGCCCTAGTCCAGCCTCCAACATGCCGATTGCATGAAGGCGCTGCTCTCTTGACAGACGTGGCGCATTGTTTTTTTCCGTGATTTTCTTTATTGCTTTTATTCAAGCTTGCAATTCAACAGCTGAAATCACTCCATATCCAGTGTCCAATCAACTGCCTCACTAATTAGGTGATTAAGAGCATATGCTTCAGTCATAGTCACTCAGCGTGTCATGGTCAAGGATGAATGATTCATTAAAAAGAAACCAAAAACATTAATATACCTTATTTTTTTCAAAAATAAATGTGTTACAATAGTGATAAGTTTCTTTTGATGCTCAGTATACTATTATTTCACCTTTTTTTTTTTTTTTTGGTTTGTTTGCTTATGTTTATTTATGGGAATTTCTTCACTGGAGGGAAGCATAAACACAAAACAGATAAACATGCAGGAATCTAGTCAAACCCTTACACAAAAACAAATACAATGAGAATCAGGGTTTGAGATTTGGTACTTTCATATCCGATGCCTCATCTTCTTCCAAACACAGTACACAGATACTTGATAAATGACTGCTTTCATGAGTACAGCTGGAAAATAAATGTAGTGCTTGCAAACCCTGTTATACTTCATCACTGTGGACATTAGTATCTACTGTAATGTAATGGAGCACCTCTATATTAAAGGTAAAGTAGTAGATAAAATGTTCTACATTAATGGTGAGGCAATACCAACGGTGTCTGAGAAGCCAGTGAAGAGTCTTGGGAGATGGTACGACGGGGATCTAAAGGACACAGTTTGTGTGGGAGAGGTTAGACAACAAGCAGTGGAAGGGTTGAATTGCATAGATAGCAGCACTTTACCAGACAAACTAAAACTCTGGTGCTTTCAGTTTGGTCTACTGCCGAGGCTGCTGTGGCCACTGACTGTGTACAAGGTTTCTTTGACAACTGTAGCGAAGCTGGAAGCTTTAATCAGTTCATACATCAGGAAATGGTTTGAAGTTCTACATTGCCTCAGCAGAGTGGGACTTTATGGTAAAGGAATACTGCAGCTACCAGTCTCCGCTCTAACCTCTAGTTTAAGTGCGCCAAGGTCAGACTGGAAATTATATCAGTAGAGTCACGCGACAAATGCGTAAGGGAGGCACACTTGTGTTGGAAACTGGAAGAAAGCTGTGGAAGATGCAAAGACTGCCTGTCGAATTGGTGATATCATGGGGCAAGTTCAGCATGGAAGAGGGGATCTTGGTCTCAGTTCAGCTCCTCCGACATGGCACAAGGCAGCCCCAGCTCAACAGAGGAAGCTGGTAGTCAACGAGGTGCAAAAGCAGGAGGAGAGTATTAAGGCACATTTTAACAGGATGTAAGGTTGCTCTTAGCCAAGGACGGTTTACTTGGCGCCATGACCAGGTGCTGCGATGTTTGGCCTTAGCATTGGAATACAAGTGTAATATGACCAATAAGTTGCCACCTGTTCCATCAAAACATTACACACAAAAGACAACGTTCCTCCACCCAGGAGAGCAACCACCAAGAAAAGGTGTTAAAACCAAGCCTCGCCCAGGACAAATGGAAGCTGCTAGAGACTTGAAAATGCTGGCAGATGTTGGTCAACGGCTTATTTTTCCACCTGAGATTGCCACCACTAACCTTCGACCAGATATTGTCTTGTGGTCTGGATCAGCATGCGCCTTGTTCACCTGGTAGAGTTAACAGTGCCATGGGAGGATGCTGTAGATGAGGCGTATGAGAGGAAGAAACTACAGTATGCTCAACTAGCTGCTGAAGCGGAACAGCGAGGATGGAGAGTCCGGGTTTACCCAGTGGAGGTGGGATGTCGAGGATTTGTGGCACACTCTACAACGCGGTTTCTCAAAGACGTCAGATTCAGTGGCCAAGCGTTACGTTGCTCAGTGAAGAACTTATCTGAAGCAGCAGAGAGGAGCAGCAACTGGCTGTGGTTGAGACGGAAAGATTCTGGTTGGGGATCTCAAGCACAATAGAAAGAAAGAAACGCTGATGTACGGGTAAGTAAGCTGGGCTGAGTTGAGTGGGGGACGGAGGGGGGTGATGCTGGGACGCCAGAATCACCGTCGAGCCCTCTTGAGGTGTCGTGGGCTACTCGACGAAACACAGAGGATAGAAGGTGCCCACTTGAAGACCCCAGAGATGTACCCTACTTAGCTCAATCCAGATGGTTGTCATGCTGATGCGCTGGGGAGACCGCACTGTGGTTGATCCCCGGAGCCAGCATCGCAGCCGTTGTGTGTGCTGATGCGCTAGGGAGGCAAAATAAGCTGATCCCTGGAGCCAGCATTACACTTCAGCAATCAACACCAGGCAGAAGGATAGCCACATCGTCATATGGACGGAAACACTAATGGATGGCGACACAGATGGATCACATTAATTTACTGTAAGGCTACATCTTAGTTGGTGCTTATCTTGGCGAGAGCCGAGTTCAAATCAGCATGAAGTTTTAACATCTACTCTCATGTAATGGAAATCATTAATCTCCTTTGATTTTGACATTAAAACAGTAATAGCAATATATGTGTTTGTAATACATCTGTAATACCTGTTGTGAGTTGTGGATCAAACTGGAATCCTGGGGGCTGAGGGTTCGAAACACAAATAGCAACTTTTAATTCAGCTTGTCCACAAACTGTAAGATGAGCTATAAAATTCAGCAGATCCTCAACAGGTTTTCCATTTTCTTCGTTCATCTCTGCGTCACTCCTGTACAAACAAAACGCCAAATAAAATAAAATGTACAATAGAAATAAATGGGTTTTTTTGTGGCCATCAGATCCCATCCACACTTTTCCCATTGAGATGGAGCGGTCACATCACTGCACGGTACACACAGCTGCTCGTATGTTGGAAGACCTTCGTTGGTTAAAGGTTCTGTGTAGACTTAGAAAGCAGGAACGTTTCCTTTCTCATGAGCCATTCAACATTCTATGTTGGAGAAGTATTCTGGGATTCACAAAAAACAAACAACTTATGACTATAAACTCTGGGCCAAAGGAAGGATTGACCATCTCAAACATAACTGATTAAGACATGAGGAGAACTTGCAAACAACTTGAGCTTGATTGAACCCAAAAATATGTTTTTGCCACAGCAGAAAAACGGCAATAGGGGATGACTGAGTAAAGACTAGACCACACAAAGAGATCCAGACTTAGAAACAGTCAATCACATGGGGAAAATGTAGAGAAACAGAGGCTGCTGTGAAAAAAGACAGCTGTCACGCTACAGTCTATTATTTTTCTGCTACTCTCTCATAGCGATAGGCTTAAAACATATCAGTAACGGGGGTGGGGAGGTTGGGGCAGCTGGTGGACAAAAGACAATGCCTGGGGGGGCACGTTCTATTGATTGACGACTACAGCTGGATGAGAGCCTTGGTAATCTGTGTGCTGGGATACATTCCAGCAGGGACCTGCAGTATTATGAAGGTCACAGAGGTTCACACTCATACTGCTAAAAGGGATTTCTTTTTCCTAAGACTTTTTGCTTTGCCCTCTATGTTTATAACTTTTTTTTCTGCATATCTCTCTATTAGACAGAATCTCAGTTTGTACACGTTGATTCATATTGACTATCAAAAAAACTGTGGCAAAAGAAATTTCCAAAGGAATCCCTGCTTTTTTACTTAAGAATATAAGCCAATATTTTGCTACAAACTGGGAGGTACTTGCCGACACAATATTGTTTGTAGTATTCTGTATCCCTCGTTATTTTCAAACTCTGCTAACAGCTCTGGAGACGTGGAATATGAGTCCTTTATAAAACTGAACACGCTGACAGCAACTTCAGCCAAGACACTGGGAGGTACTTGACCAACGATTTTTGCCAAGTTTTGAGTGCAGATCTTTATGCAGTTCATGGCTGTAAACATGAAAAGAAGCCTATTCATTATATGATACTTTTAAATGATTGCTTAATAACAAAAAGCACTGCACAATGCAGACAGAAAACAACACTTGAATCAAATAAACAACTTTGTTGTACTTCAATGTTACCATGCAGTGTGCATGCATATACTGAAAAACCAAATGAGTGGTTTCATATTGGGTTGCAGGCGCGTAAAAAAATGTATTCGTTTTTGTTAGTTTGCTTGTTTTACATTTGGTTGGTTTCTTTGTTTTTTACTGTAATGAATATATGTGGCATGAAATAATACATATCTTTGGTTTTTTTTTTATTCTATACATAATATACCCTAACCTATATTTCTGGTAATTGTGCTGCATTTCAATTAATAATATAACAGGAAGGTAATATGTATAGTATTTTAAGGGAAATGTACAAGTCTGGTTGTAAGTGTTACAAATACTACAGTATTTAAAAACATACAGCCACAGAACAAAGTCTTCTGCATTTCTGTGGCATTGCCTACTGCACCTAAGCTATGATTAATGAAAGTCATTTGACAGATCACACAATCAAAAGCATGCCAATGCATGTCATGTGAAAAAGGTATTCGTGTAACGTATTGTTTTGCCATTGCCATAGACTTCTGCGACACAGTTGTATCTTATGATTCTGTATCAGGTGGTTGCAATTAAGGCTAAAAAAAGTTCCTAGTACTGTATATACCACTGTTAATTGACCCTTTACCACCTGCCACAAACTGAGAAACCATTCAAAGAAGTCAGTTTTTATTGCAAACATTAATTAGAATGGATATGTGAGAAAAAAAAAATCTGTATCATTGATATGTCCAGAGGCTAAACAATGTACCAGTGAAATGGTACATGAAGTTAACTGAGAAAATCATACAATATAGCTATATACAAAGTATTAATTATAGTTGTACAGTCTAACATAAGTCACATGACCTCTATTTAGCACCCATATTAGGTCAGAGGAAAATCTCTACATGAAATGGTTTCCGAGATATGAACTTTGTAAAATAACTGGCACAAAAGGCTTTTTCTTGTATAATATCCATGATTTAACTTGACCATGAGAAAAGCTGAATATAGTTGTGTACCAAGTATGAAGCCAATATCTTAAAGGGTTAGGAAACTAAAAAATCACATGACCCCGATATGACAGTCATACACATGAAATAAAGGGACATATTCACCTTGTAATGACTTGACTGTATTTAAAGCCTGGACACTTGAAATAGCTCTTAGTACAAGAGATGCAGATCTTCTCCAGGAAGAGCAACACTGGTCCCAAATGGAGGTCATGGCTATTATAAGACACTGTAGTTCACGTGTCTGTACCATTTCCTCCACACAGTTCAGATCACTGCACAGCCTTAATAGTGTCTGAAAGAACAGAAAACAGAATTCCTTAGTTATTTATTCTTCAGAGCAAGAGGGGTATTTATGTATATCATTTGCTACAAAGATTCTCATAATCAGGCGTTTTGAAAAACCAAGATTGTATTGATTATGCTCTCGTGTATAGGGAGACATGCCATTTGTTTCAACAATCACATGATGGATGATCAGGAAATCAGACTGTAAATATGGCAGGAGTAGTATGGTATAAAGTAAATATACTGTTGTAGATCTTTAGAATGCAATCCTTAGTATCCTAGCATTCTGGTAAAATGATTCATCTTATTGGTGTTTACTAAATTTGATTACAGTGTATTAGTGTATATCTCCTACATGTAGGTGACATGATGCAAGAGGTTTGAAGGAAATGTACAGTAAAAAAAAAGGGTTTCGAAATTAACTGTACAAACCATATTTACATGCAATACTGTTTTAGCTGTCATTTCAATTAGAAACGTGCTCACATTTTATTTGGGTAGTGGCAGATCACTGTATCTACCTATTTGTGGATCTGTGCAGATATTTACTCATTTATTTTTGGTTTTGGTTTTACTAAGAGAGTGTACTCAGATATGCTAGATGTTTCAATTCTGCTCGATCACATTTTTCCATTTCTGTTTAAATGACAGGATCAATTGTTTTGAATAACAAGTTAAATGAAGGTCTTATTTATTCCTACAATTCTTACCTGAGTGAAGATTTCCTGGAATGAATGCTCTGGGTTGTCTTCAGTTGTTTCACTGTTTGATGGTAAAGCTACAAACAGATACAGGCACTTTAAAAGAATGGCTGGTATTCCACTTGTAATGATGATGCTTACTGTTTCCTAAGAAGAAGAAAAAAAAACAGGCATCTCTTTAGTAAACTGTTTTAAAAATGCATTATTCTGTGATTTTTTAAATAAAGCATTTATTGCAATAAATACAACAGGGGAATATTTTCAAAGTGCCACAAATACTGTTTGTTTCCATACACAAAACATATTATTAGAGAATGGAAATGCATTAAAATGCAGCAATTTTAATATAACAAAACACTGCAGTTACATATGAAAATATTATTAAATCAATGTAAGTATTTACCAGGAACAAATGGTGCTATGGTACGTTTTACAAAATACATATTTTTTTCTTTATTGCAATCTCAGAAAAGGCAATGTCAGTTGCTTGTGATTTGCTAGCCTTTTGTTGTCCTTACTCTCAGTGATTGGCCAGTGCAAACCTTTTAGCCCTACCACATTGAATTCAGCATCCCTAAAGGACGAATCCCTCCTTTTTCATTCTGAAAGATTCTGAGTGGTGTTGCTATAATATTAAGATTTTTTTCTTCACAAATCATGTTATATTGTCACCATTCAACTCGGTTTATTCAGTTCAATTTCTATAATTCAGTTAAGTTCTATAATGTTTAAGAGTTGTTTAAAGTTGTCCTATCCCTTCTCCAGCAATCTTAGGAAGACAGTCATGCTGAAAATCTGCCTGACCTGTTTCTGCTTTTACTTTGCACATCTACCATAATAAACAATATGGCTACTTTGGAAAGACAGTAGTGAAACAGTTCACGTTTAATTACAAAACAAAACAAAACAAAAAATGCTTGTGATGTCCGTACAAAATTAATGACGTGTACTTGTAATTTAATTATTTATGTTTTACAGAATAACCTGTGTTATTATAGCCACCTCACTGAAATGCAACCTTTTCTAACTACAGAATTGGATGCACCTTGAATCAGCAGTTACAAATGTTCAGTCCCTAATTCCCAGCTAATTCATTTATTTATTTTTCTGTTGGAGATGTGCAAACATGTAAACCATCAGCTCTTCTACTGGAATGATAAATATGCAGCTTAATCATACTGTATTACTCACTGAGTCAACACTGCATAATAACCAAACTGATTTTAATAAGAGCCATCCTTTGTTAGTGTTCACTTCTTCTTTCCACTGCATGAACTGTTCCACCGCAAAGCGAGCTTCCTCTGTAAAAAAAAAGAACAAGGCAAAACCATAGGCATGAGGTTACTGAAAATACTGTAAAGAAGGTTTCCCTCAGTCAAACTAGATCCTAAACAGTCAACATCTGTAGGGATGCTGGCTAAATTTCAACATTCCACTTTCAAACACCCATTATGATAAACACCACCTTTATCACAGCAGAAATACAGTGATCTATTGGCAATAGGATAAAAGAATATCTAAATCCAGATTGACCTTGAATGAAGAACGTTAGATACATTAACATGATGTTCTTTATAGAACATCAAAGTAAGAAATAACTCAATTATCAGAAAATGACAGTACCTCAACCATTCTGCCCCATCAACTACATTTTATATTTAGATATTGAGAAATTCAACTACTAGTGGTGTGGTATTATATGGCTGATATTTTATTTTCAAATGGATCAGCATTTTTGTACTTAAAAGTGGCCTAAAATCAAGTTGTTTTAATTTAAAGAAAAGCACGTCTGTACGTAATCACACTTTCTTTCATTTAGACAAGAGTGGCTAGAGGCCTGCGCTTTACAGAACTGAAAAGCCCTGTTTTTTATTTTAATATTGTTTTTCATACAACCGAAAATGAAAAGTTTTAAAACGATACTTTAACACCAAACAACCTACAACTACCTTCCTCTTTTATGGTGTAATAAAAAGATCCTTGTAAAGAAAATGACCTATGAAATTCTGAAATATAAGACGTCAAACCTTATCTGTTAGTTTGCTAATAATACTTCAAGAAAAGTTTTAAGAACACTCTCTCAGCCCGGGGATAGAGAGGATGATGGCACCAATCATTAATTTCTAGTTAAAACGACCGAATAAAGACTTTCTGTAAATTTTTTATACATCATGCTGTCTGTGTTTTTAAGCCGACTGTCCATTACTGGAAGTGGGAATCACATCACATGTTCTTGTGTCTCCCACCTAATTAAGCCACACATGGTTCATTATCTTCTGTGGAAATTATGAGTAAAGGATGACTTCCTGCCATTGAACCAATAGTTTCTATTTTTAGACACTGGTAACATCAATTTAATTATAAACCAGACAGTGTTTGTGTGCATGATTATATTATTTAGCTGCTGAAAGATACCTGCAGGCTTGTTTCTTAATTTCTCTCCAATACGTTTGACCATTATTTGAGCGATTTCACCAGCGAAGGTCTGAATGTTGGCCAGTTTTTCCTCTCCAGCAGTGCTCTCTGCAATCTTAAACAAAACAAACAAAGTTAAGCATTTGCAATCTCAATTTCACCACCCTTCTTATTGACTCACATCTCTGCTTAACCATGCTTATATTTACAAATACGTTGGTGCTTACCAAGTGCACGGTGGTCTGTAGCAACCTTGGTTTCTTGTACATCTCACATCTCAACATCACTACCTAAAAGTCCACTCCATATGTTGTCATTTGGATCATTTTTTTAATCCAAATGACAACATAACATGTTGAAATAGCAGAAGTATGTTTTTGATTGAAATGCAGCCAGCACGTTAAAGGATGAGCCAGCTACAGGGGCACACACTATTGTGAAGAGTGGCACACAACTCTCACGTCATTTGATCACATACACTAGAGGACTAGGTTTTTTTTCCAATTTTACTTACATTCTCCAATTTGTGGGCCAGTCATTATACAATATACTTCAGTTTGAACCCCGAAATATGTACATGATAAACCATTCATTTTACTTAGCACTCTTACTGTGACCTATCTGCCTGTACACTTAGTATAATTACAACAGTTCCTCTTTACTGAAAAAAATTGACCAGGCATTGTTCAGAAAAAAAAATCATGTTTCCTCATTGGTTATTACATTTACTTTGAGTCAGGTCATTGTGGTATTAGTACAATGTACAGGATACCTAACACTTACAGGATACAGGAAATGAAACATGAATATAATAAAGAATTATAATAAATGATACCTTAATAAAAAGCGGCAAAAGGTTAGTTATTGCCTCCTCCTGTTCATCCTGCTTGAGTTGCTGAATGCTTTGTTCAAACTGTGAAAGCTTCTCTCTCAGGACTGTCAATGCCTGTGTCAAATCCATCTCTTTAATGTTTTTCAATACTGGTAACATTAATCTTCCTGATTACTATCTTTCAGCTGATATTCTGTGGATGTTCCGGATGACTGAAGTTCTTTTTCTGATTCTTGTCTTGACTCCATGATTTGCAGAATAATGTTGCTTGCAAAAAAAAAAAAAAAAAAAAAGTTAATATTCAGAACACATTGAGTCAGATTTATTAGCATCCTGACACCAAGATGCAAGTTGTTTCATTGTTTGTTTAAGTAAAATCAAAACTGTTAATTTTACAAAATAAGTATTACAACTATTAAGGTTAATTTAAAGATTCAAAAGTGTAACTATGATTTTGTTTTATTGGTAATGTCACATTAGCTGTTTTATTTTTCTTTCACAAAAAAAATTGTAAATTGAGTTTTATGAAATTACCCTCACAAAGCAGAACTGTTGTGCTAGTATTTTCTCAAAAAAAAGCATCTGGCCATTCATTAGATTCTGGGATGTGCCTGTGCTTTAATTAAAGAAAATGGTTTAAACAGAAGAGAAAAATAATTACTGCTATTGCAATCTAGTTAAATAATGACGGAAAATAGAATGATCATTTATTCATTGATTTATTTTACAATTTTTTTCTTAAACATCCATGAGGTCATGAGTGGAGAAAGTAATATCTGATTAATAAACATAATTAAGCAGTTTGAAAAGGCTTTAAATGGAACATAAATAAGTTTTCAGCAATCATACATACAGATAGAATGTCACATTTATGGTCGATTTATGAGATTTTATGAGTTCCACATTAGTACAAAATGTGTTGGAATGTGCTGGCCCTGACATACCAAGCGAGTGGCGTCACGGCCTAATTCATCCTGGCAAGCTGAAGGGAAGTGACACAGTTTTTAAGTTTCTGTAAGTTTTTAATAGACACATACCCACAAGAATGAAATTGCTTTTGTAAATAAAATGCATTTATATTAATCATTTTCTCTACCACAAAGTGGCTCACTGGTTTGGCTTTCTAAACTACAGAACACCAAAATGCGTATTTATATTTCAGTAACCATAAAATAAACTATTTAAACTAATAAATAATTACTTAAAATGAATCTAAATGAAAAATAAGAGTATACTTACACAAGGTTTTAAATTTATCACACAATTCCAGACTGATTGACGACAGTATTAGCATCTTAACTGTCCAGCAGTAATTTTCTAGATACTGTACAGCTCAGTGATACCTGAGGAGATTATAAACTAAAATGCCAATGCTGCCTGCATCGGATTTTATTCTGCCTAATTATTTTCTTTGTTATGTTACAGGCAAGGGAAGATAATGCTCTCCCTGCGAGACTCTGGCTGTGCTCATATTAACATCGCAGAGGATTTTCAACACATCACAGCTTTGAAATATAGTCCACATCTATAATTACTATTGAAATTTCACACAGGCTCATCAAAAGAAAAATAGCTCCCTTGTGCAAAACTGTAATTCTGTGCTGATCTCTCTCTGTAATTACTGTGTCACCATTTGAAATGATGTAACCATATTTCGTTTTTAATAATGTATTTTCTACATACACTTCTCTTAAGCATGGCACAACTACTGCGTCACTTATTAAAGCAGTGAAATCAAAGGAAGATATTACAGTTGTTTTTTACATTATTGGCTACAGCTCAGTAGCTCATAAAGTACTTCAATAATATAAAATAGTTTTACCTTTCTAATTCATCTTTGCGGTCCTTGTGACTGTTTCCAACTGAAATACAAGTACAAGCTGTTTCTTAATCTGTCTTTTGAACTTAACCTGCATCTTAACTAAACTTTGATTAAGAAATAACTTACTGAATCACATGGCTTATTTCCTGCAAAAAAAAAAAAGCAGAAGTAAAGAATATAGTGGTGGTTATGCTTTTGTGTTTAAAGACATTCGTTTTTAATTTGGCAGGGTGCTAACCCAATAGCGCATAGGACAAGACTTTACATTTTTATATTTTACAAAGTATTTTTCTCTTCTATTTTAAATATGGATTAAAGAAAGTATACTTCTCTTGTAACTGGTTGGAATATTCTGTATATAAAAGATGTTTCTTTGGAGTGAGCATACGATGTAATAATTATATGTTATGATAATTTAATGCATCATACAGTATAACAAATACACCAATCAAACCAATATAAATATATACCCTCTTCATAATTCTATTAAACATTTTAAATAATGTTAACATTTTCTTGATCCATGTTTGAGTGTCAAATTGCAAAAGCTTTTTTTTTTTTTTAATAAACGTATTTTTTAAACTAGAGTGACATCTAGAGGAAATGAAAATAAAAACATTAGCTCAATCTATGCTTTTCAACACAGTAGCGTACTAGTTATTTGGGAAAGGGTCGAGTATATTTATAATGAAGGTAATCTTGCAATTATAATGGAGTACCAAATCATACCATAATAATAATACAGCTAGTGTATGTAACGGTGACATACTTTTTTTTCTTTTTCTTTTTTTTTTTTTACTTTATGTACATTTGTCAGTTTACTATATTTTTCTGGTAAAATTACTGACATTTACTTCAAAGGAATCCTGTCTATTGTGGTTACACTGCTGCATACGGTTATATTTTACAGAACCATTAAACAGTATGCATTATGTGTAAATAAACATCTAACAACATCCTGAGCGGAAACCACTAGTTTGCATACTACATGAAAGAACAATTTTATTTGGAGTAAGCTGTCAAGTACTTTAAAGTTGTTGACAATTGTATTGGTAAATGTGCAGTTTGAAATATCAATGGCACTACTTACATTCCATATTGTTCTGCCTGTACATTAAGGTACTGTCCGTTCTCTTTACAGGATAAAATCACGTAGTTGTACAGTAGGGATACAAATTCACCATTTGCTTGTACATTCATATATTAGGACGGGGGTTCCCAACCTTTTTGAACCAAGCTTGAATCTTGTAATGTCAGAAAGTGGTACGCTGTCAGATTTTGGTACAGGTGCAAAATGGTGGAAAAATGTGATCAATTACATTAACAACCATGTAAAAGACTGGAAAATATGATACATTCAAAAAAGATGTAAAAGACCAAAAACAGGCATTGTTTAGGTATGCGCGCGCAAGCGCAGTGAGCTGAGTAACACTTTTTACTGCATACCTGAAAATAACACTACATCGGTATCAGACGGAAGCAAAAAAAACATTTAAAAAAAAAATTAAAAACAAACAACAACAAAAATTGCTGTAAAATTTGTAAAATTCACATTTAAAGTTAGCAAACTTCAAATTGTATTTTTTTTTTTTTTTTTAATTATTGCTATAATTACTATAAGATTAAACGTTCACTGCGCCCCTAGAAAGTTTCATTTACTTAATGTATTAACTATGCGACCTACCTGTTTATAAACGATGGTGCCGATTTCAAAGTAGACTATTTTTTATATATTTTTGGGGGTTTCAAAACTTGAAAGTGAAAGTAAATGATAACGAAAGTTCTCACGAGTGTTGCTCTGTGGCTTGTGTTGTTATGTCTGGAATAAACACGAGTCGTGTAAATGTATACGTTAATACAGATATTTGTTTAGATATTTCTTTTATATACAGTAGACACACAAGATTGGTATTGACAGTGAGAAACACATGGGATACCAAATTAGACAGCTGACAATATCTTAGTATATGGCTGTATTATTGGTTTATCACTGTAAATACACCCAAAATCAATCAAACCCTTTGTGTGTGATAATGAGGCACAGGGAGACACACTGCAAGTTTGTTTCTAGGAGCACCACTGCCTGAAATGCACAGGGGATACCAAATATAGTACAGCCATAGACTATTGGGAGCTGTCTAATTTGGTATCCCGTGTTTGTCACTGTCAATATCAATCGTGTGTGTGTACTGTATATAAAATAAATATATAAACACATATCTGTAAACAATAATGTTATATGTAGTACATTATGCATTTTTAATATAATTTACACGACTCGTGTTTATTCCATAACAGCACAAGTCACAGAGCAACAACATTCTTGAAAACTTTCGTGATCATTTACTTCGAACTTCCAAGTTTTGAAATCATATATATATATATATATATATATATATATATAATAGTCTACTTTGAAATCGGCACAATCGTTTATAAACAAGTAGGTCGCATAGTTAATACATTAATCATTAATTATTCAAAGATTGTTTTAGCTGCGCATGTCAAAGACGTTTTTAATGAAAACAAACTATAACTGATTATACACATCACAAAAAAATCATGCCGTCCTGTCGAAAAAGTTAGTAAATGATTGCAAAATGTAGCCGACAACTGCTGCGCGTGCACATCACTCGTATTTTACCTCAGACACGAACAAAAGAAAAATGAGTGCCTGTGGGACTATCTCATTTTACTCATGCGCAATGCGCAATACGCCAGGGGATACATATTTCTGAGGGACTACTGAATTGGATACGTTAGTCTGTTTGTTATTGAAACTAGCATTACACCTGGGTTGCGCGAAGTTCTTAATCGATAGTGGTTTATATTAGACGGAGAAATGAGGGGTTATGTCGTCTAAAGCAGAACACCTTCAGGGCGGTCTTTCTGGTTTAGTTTTCTTTTTTGATATCTTGTAACAATTGTAAGTCGCCCTGGATAAGGGCGTCTGTTAAGAAATAATAATAATAATAATAATAATAATAATAATAATAATAATAATAATAATAATAACTTGTCCAACTTGGCTGATCCAGTTGGCGACCTCAGTCGCACTTTCCAAACTGTATATTATTGTGTCTGTGTGTGATTGGTTAAGAATCAGATTTTCCAAGTCTTTCACCGATGGTACGGTAAAGCTTGTCTGATGAGCTTTTTTAACATGTCTGTTCTTGTTTTGTAAGTTCTTGTTCTGTAACTTCCTCTGGAAAAACAGCCTTCCAGTATTGTAGTACTGTCACGACTTGAACTCTTTTTGTCATGTGCGGTGTCATCTGTCATTAGAAGTATCTTCCGCTTTGTTTTTGTCACGTGATGCCTACACCACTGCCGAGGCGGAAACTCAATGCTATGTTTGCTTTTTTGGAACAGCTTTTCCAGCGGCTTTCTTGAAGTTGTGTATGTACTCTTGTATTTAAAAGTTACCAGTAGTAATATGAAGAAAAAAATCATAACGCATCAGACGTATCTAATTTTCATTTAATTACGCCCGCTGCTCAAACATAACCATTTTTGTTTCGTCTGCTATGGAACTCAATTCAGCCATTTCTGTCGGCACTGATATTTTTGACGCCATCCAGAGAGGAAATTTGGAGCATTGTGTGACTTTAATTCAGCAAGACCAGTCACTCCTGGTGCGTAAAGGTAAGACTGTACATAGAGCAATGGATAAAGGCTCTGCAGGTACCATACCATGCTTCTTTTTAGGAAAAAACGTCTCTAGTCTACATTGTTCAAATCGCAGAATATACTTCAAATACGCAGGACACATGGTATTGTTATGATAAACCCTGTCCGCCACGCATTGTCAGGACAAGTTGCAACTTACAAGAGACACAACGGCTTTAACCAGAGCGTCAGGATTTAGTGAGAATTAAGTCGTTGATCAAGAATCACATGATATTTAAAAAAAACAAAACAAAACAAAAAGAAAAACCTTTGTACATGCCATGTATGATTGACATACTATTTAATTGTTAAAAATGCCCTGGGTTATTGGGACAACACGCCACTGGTATGGAGATGATGTGGGCTGTCCTCTATGCTGTTCTTGAATTGATGGGCTCGTCTTCCCGTTCTCGTAGGCTGGAGTGGATTTACACCCCTTCATTACGCTGCATTCCAGGGGAACAGGGGGCTGGCAGAACTGCTTCTGCAGCATGGAGCTGACCCTAATCTGCCAAATGATGCAGGCCAAACACCATTTCACTTTGCTTGCAGGTTAGTTGGTATATAATATTAATAACGTTTCATTTTACTACTTATTGGCTTAAAGCTAAGTTGTGTTTACATTCTTTAGAAACTTGAAGGAAACTAAAAAGCATGCTTTATTTATTTATTATCTCAGACATGGTGATGTTCATGTTATCCACCGAATGCTGAAATATGAAGCAGATGTGAACCTAACCGACCATCAGTGGAAGACAGCACTTCATCATGCAGTGATAGGTGGAAATCTGTAAGGCTTTTTTACAAGACATATCCATATAGTCACTACTTTCTTTACAGCCACTTGTACACATAGATACTGTATACTGGTGCTGGCAGGACAAGTGTGTTACTAAACAGAGGAGTTTGTTTAAAGGTGGAAGCCTTACAGCTGTTAAACTTAAAAGCAACTTGAACAAGCACTCATCTGTTTTCTGCAGCAACATGTTCATTTGGTTACAGGTTATTTCAGCTTTCGTTGATCTATCATTTGTATACAATTTAATTTTAAGTCAAAGGCAGTGGGACGGTGTTGATTTATGTAGCATTATTATAACACATTCGCTTTTCCAAAAATAATGTTTTGAAAAATAAAGCAGTTGTTTCATATTGTTTGTTTGGTTTGTATTTTTTTCAGATTTGCCATAAGATACCTTGAGGAATTGGGGAGTTTCAATTTTTGCGATACAGACAAGTGTTTACTCACACCCCTGCATCTTGCCGCTTCAACTGGAAACACTTATGTTGTGAGATATTTATTGAGAAACAGTGTATGTATCTATTTTTGTTTCTATGCGACTTTTCTAATCATCAGTTATTTCAGAAACTATTTGAGATACATATTTTGTAAAAATCTAAATAAAATTCTGTTTCAATTTCTCCCCTGAAAGTGATCCAACCTTCACACTGAGCTATCCCCCAGAGTGTGACAAGTTAAATCAGTTCCTGGTATTCAGTCAGTCACCTCATGAATATGAATATTTTCTCTGTACAGAGGTGTCAAGCTGATGCTCCTGATAATCAAGGAATGACTCCCATGCACATAGCTGCTGAAAAAGGTGCAATAGAAATAAGCTGGCTGCTTTTGCAAGCTGTTGGATTCCGGAATCTGCATTTAAAAGCTAAGAATGGACTTACTCCACTCGACATTGCCAAGCAAGGAATAACATACAGGTTTGTGCATTGTTTTGCAATCTTGCTTGTTATTAATTTTGTAACAAACCCTTAATCATACATGTTTTGAGTTTTAGAAATTTTTGAAAATAAGGGACAAGATATTTGTATATATATATTTTTTTTTTACTTTTCTAGACACCAAGAACTTACAAAGGTTTTAAATAAATATAGCAAAGAGCCACATGATCAGAAACCCAAGGAGTCATATGGTAAGGATTTTGTATTTTATTTTGCAGACTTTTTGATAATGTAGGGATTTAAATAGTCTGTGATTAGCTAAAAGAAAATAGTAATAATACTGTAATTGGAAGTCAACATTTATGAAAATGTTAGTCGCAATATAAGAGCATTTTATACAACAAAAAATAGATTAAGGCAGGGTGCTGTAATAGCAATTTTGCATAAACTAGTAATGATACAAAATGACCAGATTCTGCTGAGTCAGTGCAAAAGTGTGTTGGGGGTGGGGGGGAGTAGATAGATTACGTTTACAATTCGGCATGCCTAAAATTCAAAGGTAGAGACAGCACACAATCACGATAAAGAATCAAGAAGTGCAGTTAACATATGTAATGACTGGTGAAATACAATTCAGAGCTGCTGACTTGTTGACTCGGCAGAGTCCGGTTTTGTCCTAGAAATCACATTTTACTTTTCTTTTGCACTAGAGGGCAGTAGAGACCACTAAATTGCATACACCATTTTAAAGATATCGTTCTACCGGATATCCAAACTTTCTAGTATTTTTTTTTTAATGTAAAATATTAAAATATGTGAATTATCCTGTAGTTAATAAATTGTGTTTACAAAAAGGTTCATGTCAGCATGCAAATGACACCTTGAGAAAAGATACAGACATTGCAGTAATGTACTTCCAGTATGTGGTACTGTATAGAAAACATTTTATTTTGTAATTTTTAGGCATGTACTATTGGACTCTGCTATTCCCTGGTGTCAGTGCCTCAGTTGTGTTCCTTATTTCGTTTGCTTTGGGCAAGTATGGTGGAATCTTTTGTGCACTGGTTTTCCCTTGGTTGGCAAGGACAACATTCTCTCAGTACCATAGGATGAATGACATTCAGAGGTATGTTTGATCTGATTTTTTTTTTCAAACATAAATATCAGGCAACAGTTTGTTACAATAAACAATCCAATGATGAACGACCTGGGGGTCTGTTTTAAGGATACAAACAGCATCTTTGCTGCCCGAAGACTAGTAGCCTGGCTTGAACTGCACAGATGAATTTCAGGTCTACCTCCTGCTGCGTCTTTTGAAACAGTTTGAGAATGGAGAGGAATCTGGGAATTTGAGTTTTGCCGGATTTACCAAATGTTTTGATGCATGGCCTTTTTACATATAGCAAACTGATAAAAACAACAAACAAAAAAGTACACATCTGTAATTCATCATAGAAAATCAACAGCAAACCCAATGATAAGGTTTAAAGGTAGGAACCCAGTCTTTACACAAATGTAAATAGCCTTATCCATGTTTAGAATATGTGCCATTTTATTGCAGGTTGCCAAATCCAGCATACCTGGGTACATTTGCTGCTGGAATATTTCACTCATTGGTTTGCTTCTTTTACAAGATCCTACCAAATATCCTTTGCTGTAATGGCTATTTCTTGTTGGTCATTCTGTAAGAATATTAGTAGAAATTTAGCATTTCTTGTTTCTGGTTGTTTTACTTTCTGCCATATTTCTCTTTATAAATAAACAATAGCCGTGCATTTACAGTATTCTTAACATTGAAGTGTTTGAAAAGTGAAATGCATGCATTTTTATAACATTGTACTGAAGGTTAGCATTTCCTTAACCCATGATCACCTCTTTGGCCTGCTAATACACTGTTGCTTGTATCAGCCACTCACTTCAGTGGCATCCTGTGGATGTTTAAGGTAGTTCTAACAAAGGATCCAGGACGGCTTCAAAGTGCTGAATCTGAAACAAAGTTTTCAAAAATTGCTGACCTTCTGAATGCAAATGAAAGTCTCAGCAAGTTTTGTGTTTATTGTGAGGTAAGCCACATCTAGTGCAGGTTATATACACCACGTCTCGTTTTGCTACAGATCCATTCACCAAGTGTTGTTGTTTTAAGTCAGATGCTTTCCTTATTTTTAGCACGGTTTAATCAAACAAATCTGAAATTCATAAAGTATATACAGTAAGCTAGAAACTGTGAACATTGAACAAAACCGTATCTATTGTAAGTATTTAAACTTAAAACTTCAAATGCGCTTTTTTTTCTTCTTGTTTTTGGATTACAAGTAAATCTCACAGAGACACATATAAGCTAGTCAATCACTATTTTGTTATGCCTCTAAACTTTGATGTGCCGTAAGTAAGATTTCAGACACAATATCTTTCATACTGCTGTTAAACAAATAAACCAATTGGTTTTGTGTGCCTCACCGTTCAGAATAAAGATGCATATTTACCTTTTTGTTTTAGGTATTTCAACCAGAACGAGCCAAGCACTGTAAACTCTGCAACTGTTGTGTGCTTGAGTATGACCATCATTGCATTTTTCTAAAGAACTGCATCGGGAAGAATAATCATCAATTCTTCATCATTTTTATTATGGGGGTTGCAGTTGCTCATCTGATTTTTACATTTTCAGCACTTTACTATATTTACTTGAAATTTGACCTACATTTTTGGGCTCTATTGACAACAGTCATTAGCAATGAAGCTTGGGTTATAGTACTGGCAGTGATGAACATTTTAACGTTAGTTTGGGAAGGATGGCTGCTAATGGAGCAATTTGAAGTTGTCTCAGTAGGTACCACTATCTATTTTAAACGTGAAACTGATGCCAGGCAATACACCTGGATGTACAGGTGCAGAACATTTTTCACTTTCCTAATGGGAGGCAGAAGGACAAGCAAACTTCAAGAAGAGGTTTCTGTTATTATATGAAATGTATCTCTGTATTGCAGACAATTACATATTTTAAAGCATGTTATGTATCTATTAAATAAAAAGGCACACAAATGATGGCATTACAGTGGCATTACAGATGGCATTAGTGTACACAAATGTGGTACATGTTTTAGATATTGTAATGCTGATATTTCAGAATTTATATTTATATGCAATTTGTGTATTTTTACATGTAAGGTGAAAAAGGCACCATTTTAGATTTTTACAAAAAATACAGTATAGCCAATTTGACTATTCTGTGTTTATTTGATTACATTTTGAAGATGTTTCTTAGATATATATTTCTGAAATATATGAATTATGGAGTGATGACTGGCAGGTGGTTTGGGTTAGAATCACAAAACTATGTACTGTACCAGCTTAAATTGTAATGTTAGTAATCTGTGTTCAAATTCAAATAAACATTAAACTTAAAGAATAAAATATACATTTTAATTTAGTATATTACTAGGTGATGCAAGTCCAAAACAAAGGGCTGGCTAGGAGTAAATCTTAGATGGGCTTTTGTTCTATAAATCAAGTACCATTTGCATAAGAAACTGCATCATAATTATGATCATTAATAAAATGCATATACATATATCTTGTATAAACACAGTACAATAGTATACTGTGCCTATAATCATTTTTCAAACAATGACATGATTTGATTTAGCAAAGACTGCATGTAACAAACATAATGGCCCAGGAAATTCCGAGCATAAACCTGAAAACTAGATTAACGTGTTATGTGCAATTAGATTGAAATATGATTTAATTTACTAATGGATGCTGAACAATTGAATACCAGACATCCAGTAGATGCAGTGTTTCACATAAAGATGCTTGTTATAGTCCATAACCATGATTCACTACAGACAAGAACAAAATAGCTGTCAGTTGGTATGGAGACAAATTGTATTATGAGTCAGAAGGCTGCTGGACTTTTAAACTCTCAGATGCCCTATTGGAGGGCAGTTAATTTCTTTGTAGTTCCAATTCTAATGACTGGGCAATATAAATATATACAAGGGATGAAATGTAACATAATAGCCTCATTGTATAAATGCATTTTTAATGTGCAGTATAGTGTATACATCCTTGGCCTGAATTAAACAAGTTATTCCAGTTTGTAAAAAATAAATGCCATTCTCAGAAATAAACTAAAATCAGATCATTTCCAATTAACTACTGTAAATGCCCCTATTGAGGAAACAGGCTTTGAAATGTAGAAGTGCAATTTTAAAATAGAATTCCTATCTCGCCTTGAAAGGGCCTTGTCAGGATGTGAGTGGTGCATGTAATAAAGTAAAGTCCAAGCAATGTAACAAGTTCCCAGAAAATGGGCCGTATTTATTTTAAACAACCAAAATAATAATTGCCCCTCTACCAACAATGGTATCGGTATGCAGCAAGAATTGCAATCCTCAAATAAAAATTATAATAATAGTCTACGTTTCTCCATAGTGCACAGCACGTGCTCTCCAGTGTGGTTTTGTGCCGATGTGCTGTGCTATGCAGTCTGGTTCCCTTGCAGTGGGTGGTGATGTGCTGTGCTGTTCAGTCCGGTTCCCGTGCAGTGGGTGCTGATGTGCTGTGCTGTGCAGTCCGGTTCCCGTGCAGTGGGTGCTGATGTGCTGTGCTGTGCAGTCTGGTTCCCTTGCAGTGGGTGGTGATGTGCTGTGCTGTGCAGTCTGGTTCCCTTGCAGTGGGTGGTGATGTGCTGTGCTGTTCAGTCCGGTTCCCGTGCAGTGGGTGCTGATGTGCTGTGCTGTGCAGTCCGGTTCCCGTGCAGTGGGTGGTGATGTGCTGTGCTATGCTGTGCAGTCTGGTTCCCGTGCAGTGGGTGGTGATGCTGGCTCTCTAGCAACAGCTCCCCGGCTCTCAGTACTCTGCAAATCAGAGATTTCACAAACAAAAACAAAACACAGCACTCCGGCTTGGTTAGTCATTCAGCGTAAGGGGGTGCATTCACCCATCTGCTTCTCCTTTGTGCTACCAGAACTCCTCCCCTTGATCAGCCCGGCGTCAGGGCTTATCCAATCCCAGCCTAGACCGCAGCTGATCGCAATGAGGTTGTTCCACGTACAGACAGGTGTGCGTCCCCTCCAAGATGGCCGACTTTCGGTTTCCGCCTACCGTCGAGTCCGCCAGTCTAGGAGGAAGCACCTTACTACCCACCTTACACAGTGCCTTTTCTGGTCGGGAGGGAGATTTGCAGTTCAAATACCTTCTCTCTCTCTGTCACAGGCATTCATATTGGCAATTTCAAAACTGTGGATGTTGTAAATTGTTTCTCAGCAAATGTATTTATACAACAATAGATGCACAGTCTTTTTTTTAAGAGTGTGAGTCACTAAGTTACAGCTTTATGTATTGCATAAGTGATGGTCAAGTAATTGGTGTTATGTGTTTACAAGCTGTTTTGCTGTGTATATAAAACTTCTCAATATTAATTTGAATGATTGTGGGTTTGTTATGCCAATTAAGTATAAATGTAGGTGGCTACATGTACCATTCTGATCATTTCCATTTTCAGACAGCAAGCGCTGGATTTTCACCTCTGCATGTTATTTTTATAGACCCCCAACAAAGCGCTGGTAAGATCTCCGACAACCACAGTATATATTTCTACGCCTGGGGTTGTGGAGTAGCTGAATGACAAATACTAGTCAAATAAAAGGGGGATTTAGGGGAATTCTTTTGAAGAAGTTAACTTTTTTCTGAGCATTGTTTTTGGAAGGAAACCAAATTGGGCTTTGATTGTTTGAAACATCTTAGGTTTTAGATGGTTGTTAAAAACAAAAAAACAAAAAAAACATACCATTGAAACATCATTCTAATCAGTTGAGAAAGAATTGCAGTTTACATATCCATGTACTGTAGACCCGTAGACCCACTTTTGAGCCAAAACATTTTCTTTCTGCAAAGTATTCTAAAACTGGGCATTGAATCTAATGGTACATTCACATCTGAGCAATGTATTTACATGTTTACCATGTTCCATCAATTAGCTTTTACAGTGCCATTTGTCTGTAATGTATATATGCAGGGGGGACATATACTGAAATAGCCAGCAAAGCAGAATGTAACTGAAGTCAGTGTGTAAAAACCACAAAGGGCATTTTGGAATGTCAGTGCTGACATTGCCAGGATGTATAGTTAGGTAAACATGTGCAAAATTGTTACTACATTTTTCAGTGTAAGTATTATGATGAAATTGTTACTATAAAAAAGATTGTAAAAAATACTGTAAACCAAATATTTTATATTGATTTTCTGTAGTCAAACACAATTTTCTTATCCTTTCTCTCTTTTGCCTAGGAAATGGTTAGTCAGTATATAATGTTATGGTTCGAAAATGCTACCAGCCTTTTTTTTTTTTTTTTTTAACATTATATCTGGTGTCAAGTCATCATTAAACCCTGTACACTCTGTCAGTATTTCACTTTTGCTTATTTACCCATAAGAATACAAATAAATCTACAGTGAAAAGAAAATACATTGATATTTTTGATTAAAAAGTATTTTATAAAGAATGACAGCTGTCTTAAATTATACATTATAACAATAGGAGTAATGTAATGATGAAGGTCCTGAATATGATTACATTTGTACATATTGGCTGTGATGCACTGCTATATAAGGAATATAAAGTACCCCTACCACTGCATTACAATGGACAACAAGCCATCTTTCATATTATTATTATTATTATTATTATTATTATTATTGGCCCTCCCTGTGAAACAGCCACACATTAGAACTCCCCTTAAATATTATTTCAAAGGACTGCCAATAGTTATGTTTATCTTTCAGTTACGTTGTTCTTATTTAGTCATAAAACTTAAACAAGCAAATACTGGACATGTAGTGCAGTTACACTCCTTATATCCTTTGTTGTGTCTCACAGCAAATCATGAACACAAAACAACACCGGGAATTACAGTTAAATAATCAGCAGTAAATAGCAATGTAAGCTGCTGATATTATAAACACTGCCATATAGTATCAAGTGTTTTGGTGGTTTGCGCTCCCCACCCCCCACCCTAATCCACTAGGGTGAACAATTTGGTCATGTATCTTGATTGATAATCTGAATTAGATATCTTTACTTTGAATCAGAGATTTAACAAATCATTTCTTAAGATTTTTGTTCAGGTTAACATGTTGTATTTTTAGAAGCAGGAGGCTCCTCACAATCAAATCGATAAGGGCATACTCGATAATCCTAGTTTCTTTTGTGTGTTCTGTATAATTTGTCATTAGGAAGACCTGTCAATTATCTTTCTTTGCAGGGTGATGAAGCTGCATCTAGATAAAGAGGTTTCAGCTGAGGTCTCTGAGGGGGGAGTCAGCACAGGTTCATAATGTTAGCCACTTCAAGCATATTAGGTAATGATCATGATACAAGTGAATAATACATGATTAATGTAATCAGTGATCATTTGGATTATATATATATATATATATATATATATATATATATATATATATATATATATATATAATATCCCCTGTAGGTCCTTCAGTATTTCAAAAGCATTCCAGATTGTATATTTTAGCAAAACAGTAACAAAAAAAGAAGGCTCTGAGATTCACAGTGGCTGATTTAACTTCATGGTATGGTGCTTTTTATTCCTCCATGTGCTGTCTCTGGATTGTGCTGCCAGTGTGTAATGCCCTTCTCCTCCCTCCCCTGTAATAAGCTGTGCATAGGGTTGCAAATCAGCACTGATTTGATTGCTGGCACAGTTAAAGCCTTTATGCTGCAGGACGGGAGCAGAAGATAAAGGATGCAAACACCACTTCACTAACGGCTTGCTGTAGTAGACAAATATATCTGGAGCACAGCCAATTAAGGGAAGGAAAGAGGAAGCTGGGCCCAGCCCTTTTGTTTCTGCTCCAGTGATTTATTGACAGTAATTACTCAGGCACTTAATGGTTAGTTTGAAGTGGAATTAATTCCGATCTGGATAAATAATTCAGTCGGGTTTATCTAAGCACATGCAAGACATCAGCCCCAGACCGGTAGTGGGAGTGGTCAGAAAGTGTGTCTGCTGGTGCACTAGGTTAGTCTGACATTTCTGGTGCTGGGGCTAGACCCACAGCGATGAGGTGCAACAGGGTGAGAGGATTGCAAAGCAGAAGAACAGCATGCTGAACACTGGAGAGAGGTCAGCCCAGGACTGAGCATGCTGAGTCCTAAGATAAAACAGACCAGGAGAGGTGAGCACTGCACTATTTAATACATCTTGCTTCTATAAACATATTGGTCAGTGACATTTGTACACAGTTCTGTGCAATTGTTGTGCAATTGTTACTTTTCTCAAACTGTAAAATGTGGTATATAACTAGCCAGACTGAATTTCAATACATTGTCCATTAATTAAGTTATGCTGTGGAATGCTACATGCACTAGAAACCTCTGATCTGTACTATATAACTGTTCAGTCTGTTAGTCTGTTTTGTTCATGAGCATAGCTAACTATAGTACAATAGAAATATTGAATTTCAGGTTACCATAAAATAAAAAAACTTGCAGGAAGAAGGTCTTGCAGTACATAAATATTATTTTGTTAACAAATCCCAGTTACTTTAGGTAATGCATTAATAAATATATTTATATATTTATTTAAAACATTAAGGTTTATTATTTATAATTCAAAATATTATACAATATTAAATATAATGTTAGATTTAAATATGAGGATAATTATTAAAACATGGTGTCTCTCCCAATAAATAAAACAATTAACTGTACTGCTGACACTTTAAGATAATGGACTTCAATGTGTTATACTATGTGTACATCATAACCATGTCAAATGATGTCTTAGAGTACAAAGCAGTGATGGTGTGATTACTCATGCAACACTGACATCATGGGGGATATTTTCAAGACAATTACTCCAATATGTAATTCACTCTTAATTTTTGAAAGGAAACAAAAAACTTGATTGATTAGGCACTTCAGATATCTAATTTTATTACTTAGTTCATTGGTTTGTTGTCTAGTTTTGAATTAATATATATATATATATATATATATATATATATATATATATATATATATATATATATATATATATATATTAATCTCTGTACACACACACACACACACACACAAAAAAAAACCCTGGTAAGTTCTGTTTATGTTTGAGTACGTTTTATTAACCCATATGTCTTATTAACAAGTTTACTAATTTCTTGAAAATTGAGCTTTTGTTAGATTTGATAAGTCATCAAAATCAGACTACCCTGGCAGGAGATGTTGATATAGGTCACAGTAATAACATCAAGATATCAAAATATCAGTGTGGAAGTACTGTACAAGCATAAGAGTATCTTTAGATAGACAGGTGATTCAATTTAGATTCTGTTTAATTTAAAACTACAAGGACCTCTGTATCTCTGCCAAAACAATCTGTCACCAATGACTAGTAACCAGTCTTCTGGGATGTTTGCTGTTATTTAATGACTCATGGAACAGTGCTTGATTTTCCAGCTTCAGTTTGGGTTACAGATGCTCTGACTAGCCAGGTACCCCAACGTGTAGCCACCTAACTAGCATAATGATGTGCCTACTTTGTTTTCTAATAAAGTGGAAACGCCCAGTATAATTTTAATGGCCACGATATTTTATTGGTTTAATTTGTAAAATAAAATCTGTTTTGGTAAAAAAAAAAAAAAAAGAACTTGAAGCACAGCTATGATTTAGGGAGTGGTAGTTTTCCTTATCATGGATACATTTCTTTCCAATTATTTAGCACAACAGGCTCCAATACTCAACTTCCACAGCTGTTCATTTATTTAAAACTATAAATAACCAATTACTGTGGAATAATAAAAAGTGTATATATATATATATATTAGAGAATTGCATTTATTTACTCAGTTTCTGATATGTATAATACAGTCTTAAAATACCCGATATTTCAATGGCATTGGGATATTTCACAGGTTACTTGGCTAAAGCTTTATTTGTATTCTACCACATGAAACCTTTCTCCCATAAACACTCCCTGTTTGCTGCCAACACGCCATTACAAGAAAATTGAAAAAAAAAAAAAACAAGAAAGCAAGACATGCCAGTAATTTGTTAACATTGAGCTACTTGAATTAAAACAAATAGATAATGTTATAATGCATTACTAATAGGTAAATCAATATTGCTGGAATGTGGGACCTAGGCACATACCAATAGAAATTCACAACAAGCCTCAGTCCACAACACTTTAATTTGGTCTCTGATTATCACCCAAGACTACTATATTGGATGCCTATGTTCTCCTATAATGTGTGATTGTACTAGCATCAAGTCTCACTGAGTGCACAAAAGGTTTAACCATGGACTGTAATGAACAGACACCAGTGAAGTATATCTTAGTGTGTACTGAACACTGTGCTGGGACAGAGCCGCTTTAAAAGTACTTGCCTTTTGCTATTGGGTTTGCACTGGCAGCTCTATTAAAGATATTCGCAGTTTAAATATACAGTGACCTTGACAGACACAATCTTTGATTTCAACACGTATCAGCACTACTGAATAGTCCATCAGGAACCTTGTAAAAAAAAAAAAAAATAATCTAAGAAAACCTCTAATAAAAACAGTTACATGCAGTGTAGATACAGATAGGCAGACTATGTTGTTGGTTACAACCTTAACATTCACATATTGTAGTGGTTCAGATCCAGAGTTATATTAAGAGTGAGGAATCTTGGTATGTTGCCAGTAGCTGTTTTGCAATGCAGTCACATCCTTCACTCACTATAAATTTGACTCTTGTTGACTGTCGTTTAAAAAAAAAAGAAAAAAAAATTCCAACGTATTTTCTCGAAATCAGGAACCACTCATATTTCAATTCTATATGTTCCTTTTTTAATTTAAATTTGCTACGGTAAAAAAAAAGGGGGTGGGGGTTTGCTCTTTATTACACGCTATTCAGGAGCTATAGGTAATAAACCTATGCAATTTGTGTTCTGCTTTATAATAGGACTGCCAATGCTAGTGTAATGGCGTTATGGGGCAAATGGGAGACATAACTTGCTTTGTCGTATAAAGGACTGCCTAATAACAAGGAAGCACTGCATAATATAAAGGCAGCGTAATTTTACACTTTCCATTAAAAAGCACTTCATTTATTTATTTTATTAGTCATTACTTTGTGCTGGGGTTTGATGTTACCAGGCTGGTTTACTGAACAGTTCTGCATTAAAAAATAAACAGATGCCAGTTAAATCGCTTAACATTTTCCAGGCTGTCCTGGTGGTTTTACACCACCTCTATTCCTGAATCAGATTGATTTAACTGACATGTTAGGATGGCTTCATTCTATGGGTAATAAGGAGCATCATTCATTATCCCCCTCAGAGACCCATGTTTGGAAAGAAAGTGGTTTTAGGTTTGCTTTTTTTCATACTGTAGGATATGCAATAACACTAATGAAGCCTCCATTAACCTGCTCTGTGATTTAATGGGATTCAGAAGGTTCTGTAGCATATGTGGAGACAGCTAATATAATACACTGGAAGCACTTCTGATGAGAAAACGCCATTATAAGCATTGCTTCTGGAAGCAGAAGTAACACACAATCATGACTTTGCAAAAAAAGAGATCAGATCAGATTGAGGCAAGGTCACGCCCCGTTTGGAAGTTGCTTTCACCTGCCATCAGCAGAAAGAAATGCAAAAACACCCTTCCCCCCCAGTATTGATTTCTTAAAGCAATAAACAAATTGATTTGCTGTCTCTGCTATAGAAGCTAAACAGAACTGCTGTCTTTAAACTGGATTTTGATAAAAAAAAAATCCATGATAAAATGGCTTGTCGTGCTTCCTTTTAGCTTTTGGTGCAGGAAAGGGCATGTTTAATGAGGTTATTTTGCTAGGATTAAAAGATCTCATGTTGAGTGGTACCTTGAAGTTCAGTCCTTGTGAACGTGTTAGATATGTTTAAGAAAGGCGCTAAGGGAATTTTCACCAATGGTGTGTGCAACTGGTGTCCTTATAATGTTACATTTGTAGGAAATTGCTAACGAAAGGCTCTAGCAGCGAGTGTCAAAAAGGTCAGTTAAACATGGCGACACTGACTGTTTAGAAAATATTTCGTAAATATTGTAATATATTTTTGCCTGGTTCAGAAGCTGTTATTTAGTTCCTATATTATGTACAAAAACAAGAGGAGAAATAGGCAAATTGCTTTCTTTTGAGTGGGCTGTGCTTCTTGCACGTCTCAAACTGTTTGTACACAGCAAGATAACCGTCTTTTGTTAATAACTAAAATGTTAGTTAATACGACTTTTACTACTCCAGTCATTACAATCTTATGGGAAAGATATCTACTGAAACTTCAAGCAATTGTTCATTGGTATATGTAATCAAGTTGTTCATTCTTTTTTTTTCTTCTTTAAAATGCATGTATTTCCAGTCCTGTAACCTGTCTCTAACCAGGACTGCACTGAACACACTAACCACCTTTAAACTCACCCTGCAAGATGTACGTGTAGAACTAACCTTCTACCACCTCTACTGCATTTAATATATCAGCAATCCCTGTTCAATTTTCATTTAGAATGGGTGATTTAGGTTCATGGATCATAATCATTCATTTTCCATTGTATGCATTAATGTTTTAAGAACATAAGAAGGTTTACAAACGAGAGGAGGCCATTATGCCCATCTTGCTTTTTGGTTGTTAGTAGCTTATTGATCCCAGAATCCCATCAAGCAGCTTCTTGAAGGATTGCAGGGTGTCAGCTTCAACAACATTACTGGGGAGTTGGTTCCAGACACAACTCTCTGTGTAAAAAAGTGCCTCCTATTTTCTGTTCTGAATATCCCTTTATCTAATCTCCATTTGTGACTCCTGGTCCTTGTTTCTTTTTTCGTTTTGATGTTATAGTATACTAATAACTGACACCCACGACCCTCCGGTTAAGAGTCCAGAGCCCTAACCACTACTCCACACTGCTATATATATATATATATATATATATATATATATATATATATATACACACATACACACACAGTTGTAGTCAAAAGTTTACATACCGCAATGGACATTTATAATTTCTAGAAATTTCTCGAAAACAAATAATTATAGGAAAAATCTTTTGTAGCAAATTCTTTGTTTTTGAGAAATTTCTAGAAATTAAACATTTCCATTGGGGTATGTAAATTTTTGACTACAGCTGTGTATATATATATATATATATATATATATATATATATATATATATGGCAGTTGGCTCTTTGAGCTAATATATATGTAGTAATTAATGTGGAGACAGTGGGAATGCTCTGTACACTCTGAAATAACAAAGTAAGAGCAGAGACAAGTATATTTTCTAAATATGGTAAAGCATTGTAAAATCTAGGCTACATCATTGGGTGTATGACTACATGTCAAATGACTAGTAATAACGTGTGTGTAAGTTGTTTTCTGTTTTTAGCCAGGTCTAAGAGCATGGTGATGGGGGAGATATCCAGGAGCTCCAACCGGCCTGCTTCCCCAGGTTTGCAGGAGCGCGCTGTGAAAACAGGGTGGCTGAAGAAACAGAGAAGTATCATGAAAAACTGGCAGCTGCGATGGTTTGTGCTCAGGACAGATCAGCTCTACTTCTACAAAGACGAGGAAGAAACTAAACCACAGGTATTAATCCCGAAACTTTTTTCTTTTTAATTAGTAAAAATGAAACTTCCAAATATGAACAGATCTACAGTATATGTAAATGTGGGAGTCTTTTTTGTGATAATAAAGTTTTAAAATCAATTTTGTAGCTCTTATTAACACCAGCAATCTTACCTCAGGCCCACTTTTCTTTTGTTGAAGATCTGAAGATCTTTTGGATTGTCGCTTATATTTAACAATTTAGAATCTGCAGGTATATCAAAAACAACACTGTAGATGGAAGGTTTTGTCTGCAACCTGGTATCTAATCACTTGTACTCAACACAATGGTCCCAGAAGCAGTCAGACCTGTGACCTACAGCACAGCAAAAGTACCAGGATGCAGCCATTTATCAATAGCCTTGTATTTGAATTAAAAAAAAAAAAGAACCAAAAGATTATCATCCTCACTTTAAAGGGGTTACAGTAACAAAGCTAATAAAGCTAAAACAGATAAGAACATGGATTTTGAAGGAACTGGTTATTCCTTAAAGGGCAACTTGGTATGTGTTTGAAATGTCTGAGTTTTCTTAACTCATTTTTAGACGTGCCTTTAAGAGATCTGCTGAGGCCACAGGATGTATTTGAAAAGCAGACAGGATGTGAGGACTGAAACAGAAAATGATACAAAGTGAATCTAAACAAAACGATTCATCATCCAATGTGCCCTTTAAATGATGTTACTTGATAAAATGTAATCAGAATTACTGATGCACTTAAAATACCTTTTCAACACACTTCTAGGCACAGGATGATATACACACTTCACAAACTTTGTTCTTAGTTTAATGCTTAAATATTTTTACTTGATGTACTGAAGTTATTGCATATGTGTGGTCTTGAATACATTTCCATGTATCATTCAGTAGTACAATAGAAAGCCAAAGCACCATATATCATGTTATTGGACTATTCTCATACCACTTTGCCATATTAAACATGCAGAGCCTCCATGGGCTTGAACTGTTGTGGGTATCCTTTTCTCTCACCACTTAGGATAAATGAGCACTCCGTTCTCCCCTGGTGAACTTTTACAGTTATGTCCATATTGAAACCCCCACTAGATATTATACCATTTGGTTGATTAAGCTTTTGTAAAATTCAAACAGTCTATGAATTCTACAATGTACAATATACTGTTGTTCTAGTATAACACAATACTATTCAATTAAACGTGACAGATTCCAAAGAGTATTTGTTTATATTTTTATTAATCATTTTATCAAGGATACTCAACATTAATACCATGGGCTAATACCATGGATTAGTATTAAAACTACAGTATAAAAGAATGGTGGCTAGGTGACACTATCCTTATTATTCTAGAATGTTGCGTTTGGGTCAGAATAATCTGGCAATTCCAACTTTGCCTCAGTAGACAATAGTCACATCATAAAACCACCACACAATTTGGTACAGTCGAAACTAATGACTGAATTAGGAATATACTTCAAATATAGGGTTATGGTTATCAAATAGCATTAGTGTCATGTACTCTTTCAAGAATGGTACATTATTTATGAACTTTGAGTGCTAGCATTAGGACTTGCTTATAGCATAAACTCTTCCATTTATAGCATAAACATGGGAAAGCAGTGTACAATTTGTTCTCTCTGTGACTGTATTTTAACTAAAGTGCAGTCTTTAATATTTAAAATATCACTTGGATAGTTTTAAATGCTGGATTTGGGTGGATTTTAGTTTTGCCTTTGAAGTGGGGTCATTGACCTTTACCTTTTCTTTGTGGAACAAATCAATACTTCATCAACTTTAGCTTTCAGGAACCTAGATTGCTCTTCATGGCTGTTAAGTGACTACAGTACTTTACAGTACTCCAAAGAGCGCAAACCATTTTAAATTTAAACCAGGGAAATATAATTAGGCTCTTTTTACAAATGGATTGCATTAGGTGATTGCCTGATATTTTCACAAATTATTCAGATGATACCTTTTTGTATCATACTTCCTGTATGATAATCAGGAGTACTGCTGGTCAATTTTGCACATGTTCAAAAGGACAATAAATTACAACCCTGTTTTTTGTAAACAATCTTACTCTAGGTTAGTGTTATACAACGTATGCCACTAAAAGTTTAAACATACCAATTAGCAATGGAGGACGAGGAAGTGTTTTCCACTCTTCTGCTTGGCAGCATTGTAAATCAAGCCATTTAGATGATGTGGGAAATGTGACCTCTGTATGCTGCTGAACACTATCGATGCAGACTACTGCAGTCATTGGTGAAGTAGGGTTACTAAATTTAAATGGATTGATTTGTCCTTTCTCATCAGTCTCTTGCATTACATTCCTTGGTGGAAGCCAAAGGTATATTAAATCAGATATGGATCTCTGAGGTCCTCTTGCAAGTACCTGCAAAATACATTATTGGGGAAATGTTTCCTCCCTAACAAAAATTGCAATGAAAACAAATAATTTGTTCTTGGAATGATTGTGCTGGAGTTGAACAAGGCAATGGTTAGTTTGGTGGGATTCTATATGATGGCTATAATGCTGAGGAACGTCATTCATTTTTCAGTAAATTGTCAGAAAAAAAACATGTTGCAGAGCTGTCAACAATTCTAATCAACTGCATCGTAACGAAGCACGTCTTAGCCCCGAAAATATGTCAGAATGCATAGAATACAGTTTTTACAGCTTTCAGGATCTGATGTCAGTGTAATTCTAGATGCATTTAAGCTATCTGTGTTTCAGTCTGTCTGTATTTGTCTACGTATCTCTCTTGTACAAACATAGAGACAAACACTCTTGGCAAGGAGGGATTCAAAATGTTGATTGTTAAATCTCCATTCTCTTTGTGTATCCCCAGGGCTGTATTCCACTTCAGGGATGTCAAGTGAATGAACTGCCAGCCAATCCAGAGGAGCCAGGCAAACATCTCTTTGAAATTGTTCCAGGTAATAAAGTATGCTACAGGCAGATCACTTTCTTTGATCAGTGGGAAGTTATCTGTGGCTTGGTTTTAATTTTGAGGTGTTTGTTTATTGTCTACCTTGCTCTGGTGGGGGGGTGGGGGGGGCATGTAACCACTGTATTGAAAAAATTGGACCTTATTTAATGCTTTCTATAGGATGGAAAAAAGGATGGGAAATGTATATTTAACAGAACAGAGGCTGGACACAAACCTGCCGACACCACACGCCATGCAATGCAAAAGAGTCGGTCTCGTCTGCATTCGTGGTTAACCGCATCTCATCTCACCGACAGGGAGCAGAATCCGTAACGGCAGTGTAACACACAACACTGCCCGTTACACATACATGGTAGTAAAAATCATGCTATTCATTTTCTGATGGTGCTATGTTTCATTATTCTTTGGTATTCTCAATTGCTATCAAGTCAATACAGACATACTTCTTAGAAAAGGACACGTCTCACATGGGACCTGTTGATCAGAGTGTATTCAGGCCAGAAGTTCTGTTGTCTTGCAATACAATGACTGATCAGCAGGTGGCAGGCTATGGTTGAGATTTATATTGTTTTTGTTTTTTCATTAAAAGTATTGTTTTCTTTCTTTTAATCACTGTGTCTCTTTTTTTAATGGAAACGATTTAATGTATTTGCCATGGTCATGCATTTCACAAATACCCTCAATGGAGAGATAGTGAAGAGAACTTCAGAATGTTGTTCCTCGAAGTAGCTCCTCAGCATGCTTTGCAGTTCAGCTGTTGTATATGTCTGTGTGACAGCAGGGCTGTGAGCTCCACAGAAGGTCTGTGGGAGGATGCTGGTAACTTAAATAAAACTGGTTTTCAGTTCTCCCTGTTAGTTGCCCATAATTTACAGGGACAGGGGTATCAAAGGTTAATTAGTTTATGTTACATTATTTATTAAATACGACACACAAGTAGATGTCTTCTAATTCATTTTCATTATAATGGTAAATGGCAGATTTCATATAAACTCTTGAGTCCTTTTAATCTGGGAAAGGTGGCCATCTATATACAAGGTTTACTAGAGGCATAGAGGCTGTAAACATGAACGTAGCCTGGTGATTGTAAAAGGCTAGTGCTGAATAATTTATTTAATAGCTTTTATATTTGACAATCACTGTGCTACCATGGATCTCTGTTTTATCTGTATTTAACTGGAATTTTAGTAGGTATCATGTCAATACAATTATGCCATATGTTGTTACTATCACAATGATTTGCTCTGTGCCGTGCTGGGCATTCACTTATTATAAATGTATTTAAAGCTGACACATGTTATTGGTATTTTATAATTCACAGGTATACAATAGAGGCTAAATCCTTAGAGTAGCATCAGGAAAACTTACACCTATGTAATAAAACAAAGTGCACATTTTATAAAATGCGAGTCGTTTGGAAAATGGTTTGACGAGCTCTGCAAAGCCTCGCCTCGGAGTGGAGGTTGATTTGTTCTGCTCTCTTGCTCTCTCTTTCACTGTTTGTCTCGCACCATGGGGTAATGTTTACTCTCTGGGAGCTGATGGATTTATAACTGAAGTCTGAGAGATTGTGGGGATAGCTTTAAAAAATGAGTTTTAGACAAGTGTGATGAAAAGAGGAGCCTGGTATAGCTACACCTCATTTCTTTCCTGTATTTTCCCCTGTACTTTCTTTCAAAAAGGGATGTTGATAAATTCAGTTCAACCAACAAATGTGAAATATAAACAAGATGTGTTTTATTTTTTGTGGTAGAATTTGTAAAGGTCAAATACAGTCATAAAACACCCCTGGAAACCTTTCCCAATGTGTTTACATCTCTGATAGTTTAAATATATCACTACAGTTGACAGGTAAATATAAACCTGAAAGGACATTTTTATCTAAATACATCTGAAAAATATCTGCTTACCAGTGCTTGTTAGTGATCTTTTGACTTTGCATTTTCTAGGAGTAGCCATGAACATTTGAAGCACACAGAGGAGGGTACGCTGCTGAGTAAACACCACTACTTAATCTAATTAATAATTACAGACGTGCTTGTTTAGCTGACTTGAAAGACCCATATTGCCCATTAAACTAATGACTTCTATTTCTTTTTCACAGGCAGATTCTTGGTAATTGTAGATTGCTTAATGGTTAAACACTCTGGGTTAAACCTAAACATAATTCTGAAAGACTCTTAATTAAAAAAATAAGTAACAAATATACCCCCTCTTATCAGAAGCTGCATATTTGCCTTTGTCGTACCTATTAAATCTTTGTTTGCTGACAGCTGTAGAATCTGAGGCCTAGAATGACGGTAGCTGTTGCTCTTCATATCAACAGGTATGGTTGTTATGAGGGGTCCTTTTGTAACACACTAAATTAAATGTATGACTAAAGGCTGAGAGATAAACCAGTCCCCCTATCTCATGCTAATTTATTGCAAACCTCATATCTTTTGATATACACATTAGACTTATACCTCTGCAGGATTTACTCCCCAAAAGTACCAAAACACATCAAAATATGTTAATGCTGTAAAACTAGGAATAAACAACTTTGATTGCAGATCCTAATTTGTGTTTTACCAGTTTAAGTTCATTAATAGTATGCCAGTTGTGCCGATGCTTTAAAAGTCAGGCTCCTGCCTTTCATTAGCATGCAGCATTTAAAATATTGAAAACATTAGGACTTTGTTCTATGGTTGCTGCTTGATTCAAGCCTGATGTTAGGAATTCCACAAACTGCACTGAATAAAATGTCAGTGTCTTTAACAAAGGCTTTCTTTATGAAAGTTAAGATTATTTACGAAGTGGCCTGAAACGGGGGTGGGGTTGGGGTTGTGTGCTGTATGTTAAAACTGTATGTTCCCCTATAATTTGTTACACTTGCAGGGTTTATCTTCATGGTCTATTTTGTCTTTACAGAACCTCTTCTAACATAGGTGTTCAAAGCTTGGCTGTTATCCTCTAGCTATGAGAGCTGAGAGCAGCCATCTGCTTAACACATAAACCCTTTGTGGTCTTCCACTGCTTCAAAGGGGGAGAACATAATTAATAAGTAGTTCAGTTTTTAATAGGGGAAAAAGATCTAGTGACATGCAGGGATTTGCGTCTAGACAGCAAAAAAGTGGTGTCTTATACCCACAACAACAGTCTGCTCTCAGATTGATTAGCATGGTCTGTTTGTATTTGGGGATGTTTGCAGTATTTGGCAAAGATGAGCTGTGCTGCACATCTTTTCGAAGGAGTGGGAGTGGGGGCAGATGTCGAGAGCTTACAGTCAGACAAGAGTTTTGTTGCTGCACAAGGAAAAGAAAATTCATTCAATGAATGAAAGAGAATGACTTGTTTTTAAATATCTGTCCGTAATGGTCCTCTGGGCATTTGTAAAACGTTCTGGCACTGAAGTGCCTTGGCACGTACCTGCATTTGGATACACCTCCAGGAGTGGTGGTGATATAGTTGACATGGCACAACTGTAGCCACGCTCTAACTATTTAAACACGATATGGGAGTCTGCTGCTGTAAAGTCAAGAAACGCCACGCTGATCAAATAAAAGGTACTGCTGTTTTGTCTGTCTTTGCATGCCTTTCATGGCACAGTTTCTTAGTACATTTAGAAGCTAAGCAATAACTAAACGCAAAGAAACATATTCTCAGTCTGACTTACCAACTTTTTAAACTTAATTCTAGAAAAGTTTTGCTTTATTTTTTTTTCATTTTCTGTCAGATTGACATTACTTTAAACACCAGAAAATATGCTGAGGAACTCGAAACAGTCTGGTGTGACCAGCTTTACTATGAAATGGATTAAAGGTTTATGTGAAATGATTTACTCTTTTTACAAGTTGTTTAAATGTTCTGTTCAAAATAAGTGAATATACTGCATATTAATAAATAAGGTTACCGTAGTGGTGTAGTCTGAGAATGAAAAATGACTTCTGTTGTGAAGCTTCACCGGTATTAATCTTAACCAGCTTGTGCCTGTTAGACAGTTTCTAAATCATGAGGGAGACTGAACCTGGCACACACACGTCCTTGGACAGTCTCAGCAATCATTTTGCTATTCTGCACAGTATATAAATAGATTGCTGCTGTTTTTTTATTCTAGAGTGCTGACTTTTAAACATAATTTCAGTTAAGTTTCTTCACATTCACATTCATGTGTTAATATATCCGGTTTATTAATTTTTGTAATGTAATTGTAAGGCTCTATACTAATATCTCCTCCACTGCTTGCAAATGATTAATATCAGTAAACAAAGTGCATTACCTTTATTTAAACAACTGATTACCTTTGGTTGTACTGGTAACTTTCCAGCAGTCTTCTCAGCATCAGTATCGGACACAGTGTGATGGTGTTAGTTTGCCTGTTAACTGCTCTGGCGTCTTATGAACTACCATATATATATATATATATATATATATATATATATATATATATATATATATACTGTATATAATATATTCCTTATCTTACAAATATGTAAAATCAAACTTTGCCATGTAGTTTGTTTGAAAATAAATCCCCATGCTAGTGTGAGCTTGTGATCACTTTAAAGGGCCACACCCACCCAGTGGGCACTTTTTAAAGACACTTTGATAATGTCCACACTCCCGTGCTGTGAGCTGAGCTCTGTCTGAGACAGTGAAAGACAGTAAACAACAAACTCGTGATACCAAACAGCGACGCCACTTGCAGTAAATACGCTGGGAGGGATCTATGTGAAGAAGGAAATAAAGGGCCTGGTGTGTGAACAAGAATCCCATCTGGGAGACTGTGTCTTGTTTCTATTCTTCCTTTTTACCGGTTCCATATTAAGACATTTGTCAGGACCAGTCTTATCCCCTGTTTGCTTTGTGTTATGTTGCATCAAGTGTTTTTTTTGTTTTTTTTAAAATGTGCTTTAATGATACCGGTATACAGTTTAGTATTCATGGAACTGTTCAAGACTATTCATCAAAACAGTGTCTTCATTCTTCATGTTGTGAAGTCAACACGTTGGCAAGACAAAATAATTAGCAGCCTCACTTGGCCTTGACATGAGAAGGGAGAGAGGGATAGGAATTATGTTTATTACAGTTATCTTGTCCATGGAGTCCATGGCTCCTAGTTTTTTTTTTTTTAAACTCCCTGTGAACATCTGCTTCAGAGTACGGTACCTTTAATCCCCTTTCTGTGTAGACTCGGTCAATATATAATATAAACCGATATCCACCAGTGTCTAAACTTGGCTTGTTTAGTTGTTTTTTTTTTTTTAAGAAGAAAGTTTATTTTCACATCCCCAGAAACACTTGAACTCGCACCTAGTTCATTTTACTTTGTAGTTCGACACAGACTTCCTTTTGCAATTAAAATAATGTAGCGTGGTATGCTAAGAGTCAGTAAAAGATATACAAAAAAAATGTGTAATATGATGTGTCCCATTTTGATGTATAATAAGTCTTTCTACTCCTGTAATGTTTGGTTTCTCTGGGATTGGGGTGAATTGGGCTGAATTGCTTACATGTTACACACCCGTATGTAATCTACGTTCTTCATCCTTGGGTTTATAGGCAATACCCAAAACTAAGCTTCGCTCCATGGGCGATGGGGTTTTTTGGTGCCATGCACCCAAACTTGGGAATGACCTTCCTCAGTCTATCAGGGATGCTAAGACCGTTGATGCTTTTTAAAAAAAAAAAAAAGTTAAAGACACACTTTTACGTTCAGGCATTTTTATCATGATTTGGTTTTTGATTTGTGTAATTGCTTTTTATATTACATATACTCTTAATATGCTGTATGTATATATGGTTCTCTGTGTTGTTTTGTGTTTGTTCAGCACTTTGAGATGCATGCATTTAGGCTCTTTATAAAATGGAGATTATTATTATTATTATTATTATTATTATTATTATTATTATTATAACAATAATGGATAGAGAGGTTAGAGACTAAAACTGACTGGAGCTGTCACCAGTCGTGTTTGTTTCTGGTATGCTATACAACAGGTGCTGTGCCTACTTTTGGGCAGAATACAGTGCTTGTTGAATTCAGGTTGGATTTCTTGCCGTTTTGAATCAGGTACACCTCCAAGCTCACAACACTAACAGCGCGTTCACTGAATTATCACTTATGTATTATATTGTGGGGTATAATTTGTTTTGATAACCTCTGTGCTGTTTTTAATAATTGTATCTATGTTTAGACTGCAGCACTTTGTAGCAATACGAAAGGCACTTTAAGAATCTAAATAATACATTCTAGCTAAAATAGTAGCTATAATGTCAGATTTTTGCCATCAGAGCTCAGTCACTGTGTTTCACTTTGCATCCATACAGAACACACAGACTTTGTTATTCTTTTTTAATTGGAATTTACATTGGGCAGCAGTATGTAGTAGTAGTTAGGGCTCTGGACTCTTGACCGGAGGGTCGTGGGTTCAATCCCAGGTGGGGGACACTGCTGCTGTACCCTTGAGCAAGGTACTTTACCTAGATTGCTCCAATAAAAACCCAACTGTATAAATGGATAACTGTATATAAAAATAATGTGATATCTTGTAACATTTGTAAGTCGCCCTGGATAAGGGTGTCTGCTAATAAATAAATAATAATAATAATTAGTAGCAGGGATTAGTTTGTATGGGAAAGGAAAGGTCTCTGGCTCTTTATTTAAGGTTACATTTAGAAAGCAGTGTAAGACGCTTGGTAGTGTGCCCATCTACAGTCTGCTTTCATCTTTAGACCTGTCAGTCTACTTTGTTTCTTAAGTGAATAAGATGCCTTGACTGAGTCACTTTAAAGGAGATGTTGACTGATAGAAACAAACAAACATGAAGTTCTACGGTCACCTTGGACTTAAACATGATGTTTCAGGACCAGTGCGGATACTGAAATAAAATGAGTTTGTGTTGGACCAACAAGTAGGGCAAACATACAGTACACGTTTCAAGACCAAACAGATTTATTTATCAGCGATATTAAAAAATATTCCCCATTCACTTAATAGGCTGTCCTTGATTATCGTAGGAAAGGCAGTCTTCTTATGTGGAGGTTGTTCATTTATACTTGCAGTACAGGCCTGTCTGTCTTCTGACCCGACTTGGTAGCATAAAACCAGATATTGATAATGCTGTAATTAAATCTGCTGTTTCTACTTAGGCCTTACAGTAATGATGAAACCCAATGCAGTCAGACTATAAATAGTGTATTGATGATACAAATCTTAAAAACAAATTGAAACATTCAAGAAGATAATGGTAGGCACAAATACATGTCTTAAAAAATGCTTTTATTTATAGCAGTGATGCAGTAGTAGTACGGTTAAAGTACTGGTTAGGGTTAACTATGTCAACTCCTTTTAAGATTTTAAAGACTTCAGTCATGTCCTCCCTAATTTGTCTTTGTTCTCGGCTAAATAGATTCGCTTTTTCCACCTATCTTCATAGTTCACTCCTTTAAGCCCTGGATTAGTCTGGTTGCTCCACTGGACTCGCTCCAGGCCACAATGACCCTATGATACTGTGGTGACCCGAACTGGACACAGTACTCAATGCAGTCTAATTCTGACTTCAGTAGTCAGACACTTTTATCATATTTGACTTCATGTTCCTTTTCACTTACAAACACTGTTATTGGAACCCCATTAATCAAAAGATAACTTAGGCAAATCTTGGAAGGGTGACATGAATTCCTATTTTTAATTAAAGTGCAGCTTCCGCAAACCTGTCTGTCTGCCTGAAGCCTTTTCAGATAATAAGGTCTATTTTAAACGGCTTGGTATATTATTTCTTATTGGTTCTCTTATGGGTTATGAAGCAGGGGCATTGCAAGGATTTTGCTACCCCACATTTTTTCCAAAGATAGGAGACAGGTTAAACTGATTTAATTTGTTGTTACACTGCTGCTACATGTAGCTAACTGGATAATTGCAACACACTCCCAATTCATCTGAGGTGAGACAGACTCATCAATAAAAAGAACCAATTGACTCTGCTGGGCTGCCCCTCATTGGTGTATTGTGACCCCCTGCAGGCACTGTTACCCATGTCCAGCACATGTTTCCTCACCATTACTTATGCCCGGCCCAGAAGCTCACTGTGGTGTACTGTAAGTGTTTTCGCATGAGCAAATTTGTGTCTCTTGAAAGTCTGTACCAGGTCAGAACCTGGGTATAAAGAGTAAATGGGGATGAGCAGTGGCCTTGTAGCCATGGTGCACTGTAGCAAAGGTGTGTGATGCAGGTTTCTCTTTTGTGACATTGCTGATCCACTTAATCTAGATGCTTTTAACTGTCCCTACTCTTTTACAATATGGAAATACCTGCTAAAACCACACAGCTCGCCCCTCATGATGACATGTCACTCCTGCAATGGACCAATAGAGTGTTACTGAACCCAAGGGATCTGAAACATGTTCACTCACACAGTGAATCTTATTCAATATCTTCCAACTGGATATAGATTTTTCTCAGACCCTTAAAGTTATGGAATATAGACAGACTGACTGGTGACTGGAGTATTTAATCAATCAAACGTTTGTTGGGTGAGAACACATTTGTAATCCCACTGAGCATTTTCGGAAAGTAAATACTATAACCACTCTGGCTGCATTCATTTTTTAATTTTTTTTTCAATAGCTTAGTTTATGTGTCCATTCACGTGTATGTGAACGTGTCCCATAATGTGCTTGAGTGGAGAAGCTTGAGGACACCCGCTGTGTTACTCTGCTTTTGATAACCAAGCTGAGCCGATCGCAGAGGGAAACAAGCCAAGGTTAACTTTTTTTTTGTTGTTTTTTTTAGTATGCATCTTTACCTAATTATATACAGTTTTGTTTTTTATAATAAAAAAATATGGTTCAGCCTTCAGCGATTTGAGATCACATTCCTTTCTGTCCTTTTCTTAAATTAAACAGAAAACTGCTTGTATTAGATTTGTATATTAGGCTGCTGTTTATGGAATGTTGCAAATGTACATTACTGCTTAGCTCAAGCATATAATAAATCCATAGACATGACCTTCTCCCTCAGCAAGAGAACATGCCAAAAGTCACAGTTAAAGCTTTGTCTCCAGTAAAAAGCTGCAGCAAGAAAGAGAACTGTGGAGTATACATTTAGAAAAAGATTGGTGTAAAATTCCTTTCATGCTAAGTGTAATAGGGGTGAATTGTGATACTGCAGAATATAGACTCTACTGCCAAATCTCTCAGGATAGCTCCAGTACCAGTTATACATTGTTGATAGTAAGCAGGCTATGGCTTGACACCTATTGGGTCAAGGAAAGGTGGCTTTAAAGCTGCTTGCCAAGTTTTATAGAAGTGAAAATGTAGATTTGACAGAACAAGTCATTAAACCTTTCCTGACAAAAGAAAGAGGTTATCACAAAGATTGAAATGGTTAAATCATCTGTAAACATGGTTGTAAACCATTTTAAAGCTAGATATAAAGCTGTTATTTTACCATAAAATCAGTTTTAAATATTGGTTGGACAAGTTCCATCTACAGTACACATTAAGAACTCTATACATTCAAGTTATCGTTAGCAAGAAGCAACAGTTTTAAATTACAGAGCCTTATATAAAGTTAATATTTCTCGTATGTCAGGCTTTGTTGCAAGTAGAATGCTTTGCTGTATGCTGTATAGGTCCTGCGGTGATTATTTATATGAGCCACTAGATTTCTAATTTGGAGGAATTCTGAAATTGATTTAGATGTCTGCAGTAGATTATTCTGTAGGTTGGGTGCAGCATAGCCCTGGGTTTCACCTTATAGGGTCGATTACTGCTGGCAAAACTAAAGTAATGACAGCTAGCAGCTTGCTAACGTTTTACGAAAGTTATAGTTGTAAAAGTGTAGCAGTATAGAGACATTCTTGGAATAAAATGTGGGTCAGCTCTGAGAATGTGGGTCAGCTGTTGTGTAGACCTATTCTGAAGAGCTGCCTCACAGTGCTAGTGGAGTGTTGGCTGGCGTGTCAGCAGTGAAACGGTTAAATAGTGTTAGCCCTTTGTGGCTCCCTCCAGAGCAAGTTACAGTATGTGCGGTTTTATTCAAGAGGTCTTATATGGGATACACAGTGAAGAAAATATGTCAGTCATCCCATAGGTGGATTTATTCATTATTGATGCTCTTACAGTACAGACATTATACAAATGATAAAACTATACAGTTAAAACCACAGTTAAAAATATATCTAAAAAAAACAACAGAAATACAAATAGTCTGAATACTTAGTAATATGTCAACATTTAGCATTGCGCTTAAAATGGCTGTACAAACAAACGAAAGCCAAGGAATACTTGTTTTCATGAAAAATCAAAGAGTAATACGTTTTGTTCTTTCTTTTCTTCATGCCAAAGCATGTCGTTTTTTAAACAACATTTTGCTTTGTCTGGAACAAGGCTGTTAGTTGCAGTGTAAGCAATGGTGTTGGTAGTCTGACTGTTCCATTTATTTTCACTTTAACATAGCTGAAGCCAGGGGAGAAATAACAAAGAAAACCCTGTGGGAGAGATTCTGCTTGAAAAGCAGCATTTACTAAGTCAGTTTTGGCTCTTCATTTATAACATCAGTATGTTTGTAATAATTATTAGTTTATGAAAGTTTGTTTTTACCTCTGCAAATATTGGTTCAATGTCTGTTTAATATATTAATTGTTTGGACAAATATAAAAGGTAACTGTAACATGACTGCTGTATTTACTGCTGGAAAAAAAGCATATGTCTACAGTTCTTCAACAGTATTTCACGGGGAGAGAGCCGGAGCTGGAGTGAAAGGTCGTTACTTGGAGAGGTAGTTTGAGGAGTGGCCTCAGGGGATAGGATAGGATAGGAAAGAGGTTCCCGACCGGCGGGAGCCTTCTTGGTCAGTAGAGAGAGAGCGGCCTCGAAGGCAGACTGTTCAGCAGCCTCGGGAACCAGAAAACACATGAGATAGGCAGTCATGTAGGAGGAATAGGCTCTCGCGCTGAAGAACCTGGAAAAGGAATGACAGAAGAGAGAGCTGGAAATAGACCCCAGTCTCAATTTGAGTAAGATAAAGAGAAGGAGCTGCTAAAGGATAGAGTGTGTGGCCGGGGGTCCCCTCTGACTCAGTGAGAACCCCCCCCCTCGGTGGAGGCGCGGATGGAGGCGGCCATAGAGGTCGGGAAGTGAGCCTCACTTACCCCCAAAGGTTGGACCCCCGGCTCCCCGCATAACCGTGAAATTATGCGTTTTCCTTCCGCACAGTGGCGGTGTGGAACTTAATGTTGTATGACTCGAGTGTAACATTGATATCTTTACCTTCAATTGTTAATTTTCTGATGTTAGGAGAGCGCGTGACGCCTGATAAATGGGGCTGTTGAAATCACAGGCGGCTCGTCAGTACAGGCAAGTGAGGCATGGCCTGCTGAGCGTCGTCTATCTGACTATCTATGAAGACACTTTGCATATTCTTTATATATTTATTATTCATTTAAAAATGTATTGGATACATATTTTAGGACAGTTAAGCATGTATACAAGTAAGTTAAACATACAGGTAGTGGACAAAAAAATGGAAACACTAATGTAAAGTCACTTAATAGGGCGTTGGGCCACTATGGTATCCCGCTCTGTGGAGTTCTCAGTGGACCGTTTTTGATGAAACTGGCTGCTCGCGCCCCAGGTTGAAATTTGCAGTCAATTGATCTGCAGTTGCTCGCCTGTTTTGCCTTGCACTTCAAATTAATGCACGGATATCATGATCCTGGAGTATGTGCTTCCACCCACTGTTGACCTTTGCTGATGATGTCTTTCCCTCAGAGTTCCATGCCGACATCACCTTAGACACCGTTGCTCGTGAAACATCAGCAAGTTGAGCTGTCTTGGTCACTGAAGCTCCTGCCAAACACGCCCCAACAATCACCCCTCTTTCAAAGTCACTGAGCAGCCATGAGCAAACTAACTGCTTCTGTTTTATATCCTGCACCTGGCTCTAATTTAATAATAATCACCAGGTGCAGGGGACAATTAAACAATAAAACAATTAACAAATTTAATCAAACAATAAACGACTAAACTAAACAAATGTGCCCACGCACATGTTTTCTGCAGGGAGGATTTAACCACAGGTTTTCAATGGGGTTCAAGTCCGGAGACTGAGATGGCCATTGCAAAATGTTGATTTTGTGGTCAATTAACCATTTCTTTGTGGATTTTGATGTGTGCTTGGGGTCATTGTCTTGCTGGAAGATCCACTTGCGTCAAGTTTCAGCCTCCTTGCAGAGGCAACCAGGTTTTTGGCTAAAATATCCTGGTACTGGGTAGAGTTCATGATGCCATTGACCTTAACAAGGGCCCCAGGACCAGTTGAAGCAAAACAGCCCCATAACATCAAAGATCCACCACCATACTTTACAGTAGGCGAGGTCTCCTCTTGCAGCCATGCTAGCTATAATTATAGGCAACCAGGCCTGTCCAGCATTTTTATACATGACCCTAAGCATGCTGGGATGTTATTTGCTTAATTAATGCATGAGCCACACCTGTGTTGAAGCCCTTGCTTTCAATATACTTGGTGTCCATCATTTCCCCAGGTGTTAACATTTTTTTATCCACTACCTGTAGGTCCATGAGACGCGCCTGCAGTTGATTTAAATGTCACAAATTCGGCGAGTTGAACGGAGTGGCAGGAAGCTGGGAGATTGCAGTACTGAGGCACAGCTCACAGGGCCTCATGAAACTGCCTGGTTACCACGGCAATGTAACACCCCCAGTAATCACTTGATGAAGGCGTTGCCATGGTAACCATGGCCTGTGAGGCACCACAGTGTAAAGGAATATCCCCTAGAAAGTGTACTGAGGGAATCATATGATTCTAGGGCATTTGCCATTTACTCCCACCTTTCACTTCCAGAGCTCGGCAACTCTACTAAATTAAGTGCCACCCTCTACCTAACCCACCCCCAACCCTAACCTTAAGCAACCCTTGCCCTAAAACCTAACCTCAAACCCAATACCTAACCATAAACCTAACCATTAAGAATCATCTGATGCCCTCAGGACACTTTCTAGGGGATATTTGTGTGCTGCTGAGGCACCAGTGGAAAGTTGCTGCGCAGCAGTGTTGTTGGAATTTATGCGATCGGCAAAGAAGTAAAAGCCCCAAATTATCTAAAACCTACATGAGGATAAAGTTCATGTTACTGCAGAATGCGACTTGTCCTGCCTCTAAACGTGCCAGCAGCAAATAATTATACACTATCAAGTTTAACAAAAAAAGATTGGATTAAACATGCAGCACCTATTATTCTTCAATTACCTGTGACTAGTATATTCAAAGTGTATTGCTTGAGAACATTTCCCCTGCCGATTAATCCCCCCAGTGCTCTGTCCAGAGTCCTGAAATTAAAATTTAAAGACTGCAGATTATTTTTTCTGTTTCTTCAATAAATCTTGGCTCTTAAGTTACATTATTTCATATATATTAGCGATTCTCTCTAAATACAAGGATGGAAATAAGCAATTGTTTTTGCCATACAACTTAACTTTCAGAGGATTCTTTATAACAACCCACTTAGTACCTTTATGTGTCTGTTTTAATAAACAACACAGCAACCTCTCCTCAGATCTGGAAAATCAAATACCGTACTGCAAACATATTGGAAACAATTTGATTTTAAAATGTGTAACATTTCTATCATCTCAGAGGTGGCATACTTTCCTTTGCTACACTTGGGATTAGTGCTATAGAACTACAACACCCTCAAACATTGACATTGTCGCTATATTTAACGAAAAGCACTTTCTGTCGAGAATATGAGAAAATGTAGCCTTTATGAACCATTTCCATTAAAGTGACAACCTGCAATTACATTGTCCCCAGAGGACCCAAAAATGAAACAATAAGGCATCCTAAAGACAAATCAAACCTCTTATGACTTTGTACCGCCAGTTAATGGAGGCTATTTAATCTCTTTTATTAGTATGTGCTGTTACATAAAAAATAAAAAAGTGCTTTTTCAAATGGGATTGGAAAAGTCTGAAGAGACTGAAAGGGAAGAAATATAATTAACTGTCATTGTGGGCACCTTACCCTTACACCTTACCCTTACACCTTACCCTTACACCTTACCCTTACACCTTACCCTTACACCTTACCCTTACAGATTTGCAGACCGGCATACAATGCAAAATTATGAACTACAAAGTCAAGCGTGAATCGTGAAGACTTGCTTTAATAACTTCATGGTGAAGTTAGTGCTACTGTCCAGTACATCCAGTAGCATTCATATTTAGCCTGATCACAGAAACTGATGTTGTGTCTTGCCAACTTTATTCTTTGCAGTAATTGTGTTTTATCCTAAACATAGGACATCATTATCAAAAGCTTATAGTGATACAATATGTAACTTGCTGCTATGAATAACTTAGAATTTCGAATTTCGCTTTTGACCAAACAGTTCGAAAGGGTAAGTTGATATGAAAATAATCTATATACTCGTTCTTTTTACTGCAAATTACTGTAAGGACTGTGAAATGAAATCAGTAGGTGCTGTATAAACTAGGCGTGCTACTACTGGTTAGGCTGTATTAGGGAGTTAAGTCTGCAGTTATATGCTTTGTTTTTGTGGTATACCTGTTTAAATGTACAGTAATACAATAGAGGAGAGGGCAGTATGTCCAAGGAAATGTTCTCCTTTTCTCATTTCAAAATAACTTTTATAAAATTAATTTTTGGTTGGCTCTCATTTCACATAGCTTTTAAAGATTTAAATAGCTTTTTGTGTCAGGGCAGGTTACACACTCAGTATGTGACTAGAAACCAAAACGTGAACCCAGAAATCCTGCACCAAGTGCATGCAAATCGGAATGATGTAAAAAAATAAAGCCTGGATGAGTTTATACCACAGGTATAACTGCAGAACCTGGGGTTCTAGTATTGAAATCAGATGTCACACACCAGTGGCATCCCCCTGGTGGGTGTGTTCACTAATAAGCATTCAAACTTGTCTTGAGCTCAAATAAACTAAATGTATAGTGTGTGGTATTCTGTTGTTATATTCAATAGGATGGAAGTTGATTAAATGTGTTAGGATAAGTTATAAGTACAGTATTAAGTTTGCCCCAAATTTCAAAGACATCACACTGTACCTGATACACATAAGGACAATAAAATATGAGGCTTAAAATTTGAAATATACTTGAATATTTACCAGTATCAATACCCAATCCAAAAGTCCATTCATATGCACGTTTTAAAGGTGTAATAGTAATGACTATTAACACTGCATTTTCCACCAGTGGCAGAAAGAAGATTAACAAGGACATAACACAAGAGGCTTTGAATTGGTAGAGATATGTGGTTGTTCTGATCACTGTCTGAATCCTCAAAGAGAAGACTAGAGAAGCACCCGTGCTACAAGTAAACAGCTGAGGCCTAAAGCACTGTTGTTTCCTTTCAAAATGATACAAGTACATGTTGGACTCATGACCGCTTTACTGAAGTGTCATACTCATTGTCAGAGAGCATCCAAACCTATTAACCAATCTTTAAAGAAAAAAAAAATTCTGTCAGACATCACATGATCTCTATCAGAAAAAAAACGTTTAAATGGCTACTGTTGACCTTCAAAAATTGAAATCTACCCAACAGAAAACCAGCTTGACATTCGTATACAGTGCAAAGTACTTTTCGTCTCAGTTCTTATATATAACTGTTATGTGTGCTGTGCTAGCACTACATACAGTTCTCTGTCATAGTTGTTTTTTTGTAATCTGGTACTTTTTAAAAGGTGCTATAAGGATATATTATTCAGTCTGGATCTACACCTACATACTGATACTAGTTAAGTTATTTCTGGTGTTCACTTCCAATTAAAGAGGTTGCTAATGGTGGAGTCCACTACCAATCACTGTTTATGAATAGCTACAGCGCTCCAGTTTGATTGCAGTATGAAATAGAAAGGAGTTCTATTTTCATACTACGATGTACTACTTCTATCATATGTAAAAGATTTCACTTATATTTAGATTATTTTGCCCTTTTTAAGCAGACCCAGACACATACATTGCATTTTTAAGCACTTCCATGCAATTTTATTATGTACAGAAATAAAAGAAAAAATCTAAACAAAATCCAACTCCCACATGGAGTACTAAACTAAACTGTTTCTTCACGGTTCTAACTAAAATCGGACAGCTAAGCCATTTACTGATTTTAAAAAAACTTTACAAGCACACACTATCCTTTTTCTATGAACCACACAGGTCTCTCCACACTGACAGCCTCTTGCCTTCACACAGACAGCAGTGCAGACTGCCCTGAACAAACATTATTTTGCTGATAAATCACAAAATCATAGGCAGATGGCATTCATTAACTATTAGCGCCAGGTGTACCTCCTCCTGGCGCTCTCCTGTGGCTTTCTGGGGGATGTAGTCCTTTAAGCCCCTCCCGGACTACTTTTTTCTCTCCTTCCCCTAGTCTGCCACACATGCTTGTACAGTTTTATTCAGAGAAAGTACAATTTGTTCTCTATTTGGTGTTAGAGTTCAAATCAAGCAGCTGAACTATCTTCTTTTTTACTTACAGGTGGTGCAGGGGAGCGGGACAGAGCAGCCATCAATCATGAAGCCTTTCTCCTCATGGCCAACTCCCAGAATGACATGGAAGATTGGGTGAAAGCAATCCGACGTGTCATCTGGGCCCCATTTGGAGGAGGTATTACAAATAGCATTAGAAAATAATACGAATTATTTGCTAAAAGGCGAAGGAATACCTTTACCTTTTTATTTAAAATTGTGGAGATTGTTAGACTTTCCATGCTGTGGATTTTATGAAAAGTGTTGTTTAATCATTTTGAAATTATACAGATTTAATTTGAAAAACTGATGATGATGATTAAAAAAAATACCGTATATATTACACAATAATAATAATTTATTTTTCCTAAAACAGAATCTGATTGCATATAAAGTGGCAGGTGTGTTCTGTACTGTTTTAAATGATGAGTATTTGAGTTTGTCTTTATGCAACAACAAGGGAAGGCAAGTGAACTGTGTTAATCATGGACAATACAAACTTTGCATGCACACCTGGAAACACTTCAATGTGGCGTCAGTCTTGTACAGTAGTCACTATTGCAGGTGGGTAAAAATGAGGTGTAAAATGAAGAACAAAATCTCCCAGACAGTCATTGTGCATTGGTATTAAATTAACATTACATGGCATGGTGTATCACTATCTAAGGAATTGCCAATTCTGAAAGAAAAGAGATTGTGGCATTAACACATGGAATATGATTCAGAAAAGACAAGGTTATAATCAAATCCCTGTAACCCAGGGCTTCTGAATTTAAGGTGTTTTCTGTCTGCTGATGGAAATGCAGTATGGTATGTATGCAAACATAACGGTAAGCTAAGAGGCTGTGAAGCGTCTACATTTCTAGGCATTACATTACAAATAACTAGTTATTTATAGCAAGACTATAAAACAAGAGCAACCCCCAGCCAGTGCAATCTGTTACTGTAAAGTCTGTGAAGCAGTAACACAAAAAAATCTTATTACTTATTTGTAACTTGTCTCTTTTTGACACAGAAATATAAATCAAGTGTCAAAGTGAGAGCAGCATGTCTTCCTTTTTCTTTAGGCATACCAGACGCATACCAGAGTCATCAGGGATAGAAATGACATTCAATTAGATTAGAAATGTATTGCATATGGGAATGTCTCTGTCATAACTTGTGACCTACAGTTGGCTGCTGTTTATATTGGCTGCAATGCTGGATACAAGAAACACAGGCAAGATTATACCTGCCTGTCCTGTTGCTTACTTCAGAGTAGTTTTATGACTGTTCAAATACTTTTTACTGCAAGCTGTGATTAGAACCTGGTCGTGAAGATAAAAGCACATGTGCCTTTGGTCGTTTATGAGAAGGTCTCTTACTGTATGCTGGCTTCAGTGGATTAACGTAAGGCTGCTTTTACCGGGACTATTGAGATTTGGAATGTTTCTCATGATGCCTGAAGTCAGGGCTTTGCTTTTCTGTAGCTCTTGTACTCTGACTTACCGTGATTTCTGTGCAATCTCCAGTGGCTGCAGTGTACAGCAATGCTGTGAAACAAAAGAAGGTAGGAGAGATAGCCTGGTATAGAATTGCCTGTAGTATTATTATTTGTATGATATTTGATGTGACTGTACTTTGTAGAAATATATGTTTGATTTACATAAAGTAATTGTAGAATTATTTCTATAACCTATTATATTTGATTATGATTTTGTCCCGAAAATAATGCAATTTTTTAAATTATTTTACCATACGCCATAAACTAGAACTGATGAAGAACTACTGTATAATATACTGTATAACATCTTTATTCTATTTTTATAAAGAGACCAAACCATGTTACTTATATTATTCTTATACCAGACATTTGCATATGAACATAAAGCTACTGGTAGCATTGTATGTTACAGTGGAATATCTCTATTAAGAGAACCACAATGACTCAGTAAAATGTCTTATTTGGTCCTAATAGAGGAAGATCTGTTTTCAAATTGAATGTCTGACAGTTTTATATGGAGCTGGTCACAAGGTGGGAGTCTATCATTGTGATTATACTCTGGATCTACATTTAGCATTACAGGGATTCAATGTCTTCTACAATTACCTCAGATATAAATAGCTGGGTATTGAAGTGATATACTGTATAATATAATGTGTGACATTTCAACTGACTGAAAACAACAACAACCATGTGTAATGTATGTCAGCACACACACCTTATCTGATTACTTTTAAAGGCTTCTGATCACCCATTTGATTCGTGCCTCAATATTTTGAATTGATTTTGTTACGCAGATCATTTTAAAAAGTTTTACTTTGTGGCATAAAATACATAATACTCAATTACACCATTCTCTGTTTTACAATTCAGGAATATTTGGCCAACGATTAGAAGACACTGTACAGTATGAAAAGAAGTTCGGACACCGACTGGCTCCGTTGATGGTAGAACAGTGCGTAGATTTCATTCGAGAGAGAGGCTTGGATGAAGAGGGATTATTCCGAATGCCCGGCCAGACAAATTTAGTAAAAGAATTGCAGGATGCCTTTGATTGTGGAGACAAGCCTCTTTTTGACAGGTAAGTCCCACTACTATGTCGAAATGTACAATATCTTCCAGTTTGTGAAAAGAATGTGATTCGTGAACAGTATGTAGTAATGTGGTTCAATCTGTCACGCTTTGGTGCTGTTATCTGACCGCTTGCAGTGGGAATGATGATCTTTTTCAGAGATTAATCCTTTTTCTTTTGTAATCCTCCTGTAGATATAAATTTCAGCTCTATGTATTAGAAAATAAACTGTGTTATACTTCTTCGTTGGTAGAACATATTTCAAATACACTTTTTTTGGTGAATGAAAACATCCTGGTTTAATTATATTTGAATATATGTTCTACCTTCTACAGAAAGTTTGAACCTTTAAAAGGTGATAACACATATAGGATGTATCCTTAATGCATTAATGACAGCAATAAACTGAACAATTATATATGCTTTTTCCTGTCTCAACATGTGTTTTCTTTTTGTGCCCAGCTCTGGTTTGGCTATGAATATGATAACCTTTGTTTCACCTCTTCCAGTAACACTGACGTCCACACAGTCGCGTCCCTACTAAAGTTATATCTTCGAGAGCTGCCAGAGCCTGTTATTCCCTTTGCCAAGTATGAAGACTTTCTCTCCTGTGCACAGCTGTTAGCCAAGGATGAGGTGGAGGTCAGTGTACTTCAGGTCACGGCTGATACTGACCAGCCTTCTCATGGGATTAAACAGGGAATTAACAATACATTCATCACGTTTACTCATGGAGTTTATCCAAACTCTACTTTAACTGTGGACATTGGAATTACAGCTGAAATATTTGTAACAAATCATACAAATGAAAACTGTGCAATATAGAGCAGGTGTAATATAGAGTAAGGCATGTGTATGAATGACTTGTCCTTGATGGAAGTACTTCACACTTGCAGGGTATTCAGGAGCTGGTAAACCAAGTGAAAGGTCTTCCTCAGGCCAATTACAACCTTCTGAAATATATCTGCAAGTAAGTTAGATTTTTTCTGCCTCTCTTTTGCCACAGTAAATAAGACATACATTCATAATGAGCAAATGAAAAAGTCCCCCAATCAGTTCTTTGAATTATAATTGTATAATACTGTAATAATATGTTTTTTTTCTAATATTGACCTAAACGTGATGTGACACCAGAGGACTGTACTTATCGCTCTACCATGATGCTTCAGCATTTTTAGTCATGCCTTCCATATCTGAGATATTATTTAATCCATAAAAACCATGCTGTGGATTCTAAAACATGACTTTCTATACCCATCCATCTTTTAATAGGAATTATTTGTATTCAATCAGATGTTTTATTTCGTTCATTGCTCTTATTACTGTTTACAGATTCCTTGACGAAGTCCAGTCCCACTCAAATGAAAATAAAATGAGTGTGCAGAACCTTGCCACAGTTTTTGGGCCAAATATTCTACGACCTAAATTTGAAGACCCAGTGACTATAATGGAAGGTGTGTGCTTTAGTCTGATAGGAAGACACCAGTATGAATGACAGCACCTATTGAATTCTAATTAAAAAAAATACACATTAAAACCAGAATTTTGTTGAAGGATTGTTTCCTCAAGAAACCAATATTACTAGATTATTTTATCAGATTTACTGTATAAAGCTTTGAATTTTCTTTGCAGGAACCTCACTTGTGCAGCATCTTATGACAGTGCTTATCAGCAAACATGAACAACTTCTCATCAGTACAGAAACAGAAGCCACTGTCACCCAGCAAGAAGGGAGACCCCTGTTTCAATGCAACACGGTTGAGTGGATCTCTGAAGAATACCTACAGGAAAGCCACTCAAAGAACAAAAGCGTGAATCAACCTGATGATCTCTGCAGCAGTGCCACTTCACTCGACGTTAACATCAGCACCCCCATGATGGTCTCCAAAGTTGCATCTCAGGGAAAGGGAGATATACAAAGCCAAGCGGCAACCAGTCCCAGTAAACAGATGAAGTCCCTTCCAACCTGGAAATATTCCTTTAAAAGTTCAGGGGGGAGATCCAGCAATGTTAAATTAGGTGGCTCCTCAGTGGATATTCCAAATTTGTCATCTAGTGGAAACTGGCTGATTAATGGACTTTCATCCCTCCGTGGCCATAGAAGGACTTCATCGGGAGACCGGGTTAAAGACTCTCCCCAAAGACTGTCAACATACGACAACGTTACTGCATCTAGTCTGAGTGTACCGAGTGTAGCCAGCACAACGTGGTCCACTTCCTCTTGTGAGATTTCTGTTCCAGACTCTGTCAGTAGCTGCCCTGCCTACAATGCGAGTGACTCTTCAGGGCAGATCTCTGGCAAAGTGGAATGGTCTACACAAGCCTCTCAAGGGCAGAGTGACATCAAAACCTCTGAGTTGGAGAACAGTAGCGAGGGGTTGGAAGTTTACATTAGCAGCATGAACTGCAGTGAACACAGTAACGTGGTGACTGCATCAAATGACTCTGCCAGCTGTTCAAAAGCACTGACCAGCCTGGTTACAGAGCTCAGAGAGGAGCTAGGGAAACAAAAAGAGGAATACGAGACCAGGATAAGAGGGTAATGATGCTGATATTTCTAGAGAAATTAACCAAGTATGGTTTCAAACAGGGCTGGAATTTGATCCGTGTGTAGTTTCTTTTGTAAGTTCCCAAAATGCTGTAATAAATCACTCACCTTAGAAGACTGTATTTGTTTTGAGCTGAGTCAGGCCTGGTGTAAATCAAAATGATGTCAAAGTATTATAAAGTGTAGCTATGGCAGTGCCATCAACTTTGATTTGATTCAGGCCTCGGGTTTATCACTGAAGTGTCATGAAACTTGTTCGTTGTGTTACATTGGCTTTGCCAATAAAGGTTATTGTATTGGATTTATTCATGAACCAATTTGGGGATTTAAAGTTCTATAAATAGTGTGAAATGTTTATTTTCATAATTTCATTTTCTTATAATTTTCCGCTAATAAATTCAAAAGAAAAATAATGTACAATAGAAATTAATTTGCTTCTGAAACCTTACTTACTTACGTCAATATCCAGCATGGCATCTGGAGCAGAGACGCTGCTAAATAGAAGTTTTTTTTTGTTTGTTTTTTTAACAGCAATGCAACATAATTGTACAGAAGGATGTTTATTTCGTACCTCCACTGTACAAACTTTATTAATTAAAAAAACTGTGTACAACTAGTAGTCTACAGACAGTATTTTTCATGTAAATAAATAAACAGTTACATGTTTATGCAGTACTACAGTTAAAATCTACCTTAAAACAATACATCTGCAGTTACTTTTGATTTAACGGCAGGCTCAGAGTAAATTTTAGTTCCCTTCAGGCTTACGAAAACCATCTTTTTACTTTTATTTTTGCACATCTACAACCATTTGAGGGTTCAGTACGACTGCAGATCTTTCTACCAGCAGTCGTCAGTTTTTTTTATTTTATTTATTGAATATATAGCTTCTTTCTTATTCAATCCACCTATAATTGCCTCTGGCTGGTCTTTCTCATTTTCTCAGTCTGTATTTAATAAAATCTGAAAACAAGCCAGTTGTTTCCGCACCCCTGTTCATAAACCCAAAACCACACACAAAGGGGGCTGGATTTGTTGACATTTACGCAAAGGGGCAACACTCCAAAACTACTGGAGCCAGCCATCCTGTATCAGCAATGGAAAAATGCAGACTGCTTGTATGCAAAGCAAGGTTATCTGTGAATATACAGTATGGGAGTGTCTGTCTGTTTGTACATTTGTATGTCACATTTGAATTTGAACATGTATCTTGAGAACACATACTGTAAATCAGTCATGTCAATATACTTAGTATATTCTAGAATATTCTGAACATACTGTTGGTCATAAATAATTTGAGAGCTCTAATTTTGAATTTGCAGTCATGTTGCTCACATGCTTGTTTCTTAATTTCTAGGCTTGAAGAGTCAAGTGCAGAGCTGCACGTGCAAGTCAATAGACTTGAGGAGGAACTGGACCAAGAAAAAAAGAAATATGCAATGCTTGAAATAAAACTTCGAAACTCAGACCGGGCTCGAGAGGATGCAGAGAAAAGAAACCAACTCTTGCAAAAAGAAATGGAGGAGTTTTTTGCTACACTCGGTGATCTAACTCTTGGAACCAGGACAACAAACATCTAAAATCTCAGAATCCTTGTTACTGATGAAATAGAATTTATTTCCATTGTGAACTTTGTATTTATAGCATTCTGTACTCATGTATCATGAGTATTCTGAAGTAATTCCATGCTGTCAATGACTGTTTTATTGCAGTAACTTAACTTTTGGTTTACCTATGCTTTAACTATGCTTTAATATATATATATATATATATATATATATATATATATATATATATATATATATATATATATATATATATATATATATGGCTTGATTTTATAATCAAATATATGGCTACAAGATGCGTTTAAATTATTACATACCACTGATAATCATCATATGGCCTTTATATATGCACATAAACAGTACAAGCTTTGTCTAAAGCTTTAGTATTACCATCTAAAATTAGAATAGGCCATAGTGGCACAAGCACACAATGTTGACCAAAAATTGCCTTTTATTATGCAAAAAAAACTTAAGACCTAGTTGTAAGATGTCAGTGATATTTACAGCTGAAATTATTGTTATTGATTTGCTTTATTCCAATGATAATCCAATCACCAGGCCCCACAGTCAGTTATATTCATGATGGTGCTGAACAGATTGTATTGAGTTTTCATTTTATTGCAATATAAACATTTCCCAATAACATTTTTTATTATTATTTATGCCTCCAAGGGTTGTTTTTTTGTGGCTAACTATTTCCCTTGATCCAAAACACAGTATTAAGCCCTGTAACATTCATTTGTGACTCTTCTAATAACTCAGGAAGATCAGTGCACTGCACTTCAGTTTTTCTTCACCTAATAAAGGGATCAATATGTGCATTGTTGTTTCACAGCAAGTCTGAAGGTCATTTTTATATGTAACAGTGTATAAACTTTGGGTTCCTATCAATCCTGAATATTCCACTTTATAATATAACTCAGTAAACAATATTGGTTAATTTGTGTCAAAGGCGTTAGCCGATATACACAAAGGCTTTATAATTCATATCCAAATTGTGATACATTTTTGCTTGAATATATGAATGTTATTTTGAAGACTTACAAACCAGCAGACACTGATACCTTGCTGTTCAGATGTCCACAAAATCCACACCCCCTAAGGAGAAAGCTTTTCGCATCAGATTAAGATTGGTAAGTGCTCGAGTGAATAAATGGTGCTGTTAGATTAGAATGGCTTTCAATAATGGGTACACAAATAAATATAAATGCAGTCGATGCCAAATTCCAGCAAGGGGTTCACGACAGTCAAGCTGCAGTTTTGTTGCTGCAGATTCCTGGAATATTAAATGCACCCTACTTATTCACATATTGAAATGTGTGTATAGGCACCAGGTTGTGACCACCAAACCCTTTTCACCTGTAACAAGAGTCAGATTCACTGGAATACTGCACATTACATTACCATTAGCTCATTCTTACTGTACTGCAGGGTGAAGCAAAGAAACACAGGCTACCATAAAAGTTACTCTAGTTCCATGAACACTACCCTTGGACATGTTCTACTAACAGTGAAAACAGAACCTTGCACATACAAGAAGTATGAATGTATGTTTAGGAAATGTGGAGAAGAGCCCAGTCAGCCAATTACAGTTTGTTCCTTTCCTTGTGTGAACATTTACAACAGTGTGGTATGTATAATTGATATGTACAGCGTTTACCACAATGCAGCAGTGTAAAGGGTTAATGTTTACTGGACACCACTGGTAATGGAACTTGACTAAGAAAAATACAGTTGTGTACTAAACTAAGATAATAACTAAAACTGTATACTCTATATACAGCAGAAATATAAAAAGTCACATGACCTCAATATAGAAGTAATATTAGGTCAAGGTTATGGTCAGCACATTAAGACCTTGCTGTATAACCATGCAAATATGAAGTCACCATCTCAAAAGGTTTCTGAAATATAAAGCTTTGACACTGTGGGGGCTGCACCTTTATAAAATAACCGACAAGATGGTTATTTCTTTCTTGTATTATACCTGCAATCAAAGAGGACGAGAGAAACACAGAATACAGCTATGTACCGAGCATGAAGCCGTATTCAGAAGCATTAGGTCTTTATCATCTGGAAAACAAAATGGTCACATAACACCAATAAGGCAGCCCTTAATTCAAAGGTTGAAATGATTAGCATAGCCTCGTACAGGCTGAAACCTGGAGAGATAACCACAAGAGGGAGCACGGACATGGGAGACTCGTCAGTGTATAATGGTTAACTTTAGGGTTATGGCTGTTCATGGAAATCAGATACAAAAATAAATAGAAAAAAAGAGAGAAATAAATAACTACAAATATTAGAGAACAGTTCCCACCTCAAGAAACGTTAATTGGACTGATGCATTTCCAACAAAAAGTAGTATGCATCAAGGTCTTAAACAAAAGTGCCGCAAAAAAAGTAATCGGATTAAACCAGGGCTATTACTGTGCCCCCAAACCATTATACAAAACCTCGGCAGTTCTCCCTTACTTTTCATATTCATTAACAAATGAAGAACAGTACATGCAATTTAAATGTAAAAATCCTTTCCTGTTATTATTTTATGAACACAAATGTATTGCATTTTGACAGTGCCTGAGCCATGAGATTTGTATGCAAGATAATTTCTGGGTAATATGCATTTAGTAACATCTACTGTCAGGGAATGCAGGGCAACATTAAACTGCAAGACAATTATATATCAGGATAACATATTCTTTGCTTATTCAATTATGAAGCCAATGAATTTTGACACCAAATAAATAAAACGCTTCATTTTAAAATGTTGAGCTGTACAGTATGTGCCATGGCTGGCTAACAGTCCCATGAACAGAGAAAAAGGAACAATCATGACATGCACAATTATTTAAATTCAAATGGTTTATTTGCAGTATACATTTTAACTTTGCATTACTGGATTCCAGTGCATACATTCCAATAGTGCACACTTCATGGTCTGTGTCATGGTATACCCAGAACAAGGACTTGATCAATCTGCACTGCTGGTCTTACAAGCAAACATTATAAACCAGCCCCCATGATTACATCAGCTTGTTCTATGCATTTATTTCTTAAACAGTGTATTTTTTACCTTACCATCTAAAGATCAAAATCTATCTGGCCATGCATGACATCCACCCACTGCTACCTGGGCGCAGATTTTAAAAGTGGCAAGGCTGATTACATTAAATCATGACTGTATCAAGTCACATAAAATTGTTTTAATTTATAAAAAGGAAAACATGGATTGACAGTACCAAACTATTTTTCTACCTTCAGAAACATACATCTACATGGCTAGACCCACTAATAACTACTTGCACAATCTGAAGAAGGTATTGCACATGAACTGTACAAAATTATACATAAACAGTTTTCTTACTTCTAAGTGAAGTATACATTACATACAATACTAGAAGTCTCCTAACATTGGCAATAGTACACTTAAAAATAAATAAATAAAGAAAATCTATATTTCACATTTTTCTATATCTAATAGTGTGGGCTGCTATGTTTATCCAATAACTTGTAGAAATTTAGTGTGAGGTAGTTCATCAAAGCCTACTTTAATTGTAATATTACATATTTTGAGAGATGCAACATATGAAGCAAAAGCAAATCTCTCCAGGGATCTGAAAAGACTTAAAATTAAGAGCACTTAAAAAAAAAAAAAAAAAAAAAAAAAAAAAAAAAACGAAAAACAAAAATAAATTATTTTTTAAAAATCGATCATGTTAGTTTTAGAAGATAAACTTCTTACGAATGGACAAAATAGTCATGAATTCTGACCACACAAATACCTCAAATGGGTTTTGTATACCGGCTTTCCCTTTTTTCTTTACATTTCTCACATTCTCATACACTCAATTTTAACTTACATTCTAATGAAACACATACTCAAAGGATAAAACAATATATTCAATTTCTTCAACTCAGTGATGAACCGAATTAATAAATGCATATCATGGGGAGAAAAAAATATTGTTCTATTCATAAAGCATTGCTACCTTTTTTTTCTGAACTACTGCACTTATTGCAGGCACTTTTCCTCTTGAAATATAAAATGATGGATAATCCATAGAATGCTATTATTGCATACATAACAATAATCAGCCTAAAATTTTCTAACTTGTCTTTGTTGCTTTTTAAATTAAAAAATTAGGGCAAAAATAATAAAATGTAAACAAATAGAGATACCTTTCAAACATAAAGGAGCTCTAATTTCCTAAACACTCCTTTCAACATAACATAGATCCCATATTCAGCTACACAGCTGGAATGAAGATGAGGCTTTGCTGAAAGCAAACGATTAGAATGGAAGTTGACCAGCTTTTGAAATAAAATACTGAGTGTCCACCAAGTGTCCACCACTTAAAATCATGATTCTCAGTTCCTATTGTACAGTATGTCTTTCCGCCAAGTCAAACTGTTCTTATCCTTGTTGCTCAGCACTGTAATATTTCAGTATCCTACTTCTATTTATTTGAAAACTGCTTCATTTAATTTCTTATTTAAATTAATAAAAAAAGGACAGTTCAAAATCCTTTTACAAGCCATCCTTTGCAAACATGTGTCCATACATTTAAAATCCCTTGTCTGTGATCCTATTACGAAGCCACCATTTTATAATAAAATCTCCTCAGCTGAGCTCAACATTCACCAAGCACTCCCCACTGTCAAAGCAAAGGAAATTTCAAGAAAATAAAGTTCCAGCTAGCCAGTGCAGAACAGCACGTAGTCAGATGTGCACTAAACCAAATTTCAGCCTGCTTTTTGCGCTTCTTTTAAAAGGCTTTTTAGTTATCTTTCAATTGCATTAATCATAATGTATCAACTACTACTAGTACATCAGCAAATTCATAACAAAGTATATGAAACATCTTTAAAAGCAGGGTTTGTTTGTTTATTTATTTATTTATTTATTTATTTATTTATTTATTTATTTAAGGTCAACGTTTTGTGCCTTGTGGACCAAACTAATCGATCAATGGCAGCATCTGAAATGCACTAGCCTGAAAGATTTCCAGAGCTTATTAAGACAATTTATACATATTATTAAAAACACAACTATAAGCCGATTGCAAACTTCAAACATTTTGAAATGAAAGTAGTAGTCAGGTATCAGACCATTTTCAGTTGTTTTCTAGACAAATTGAAATTAAATGTTGTTTTTCTAGAAGATTATGTATTTTATACAATATCTATTTGTAAACTAAACTGAAAAAATGTTCTATAGCATGTCATAGAAGACATAATGAGCAAATCAAAGTAAAATCAAATGTGGCAAAATGGCTAATGGTAAATTTAACTTAAATAAAAAGGATTAAAAAATATTTATCATAAATCTTTATAAATTAATTTAAGCAGTCTACAGCAATATGGCAAAATAAAGTTGTAACCTTAGGATTTAACACTAGCTGGAAAAAAAAAAACTTAAAAAAAAAGCTGAACTGACTTAATTTACACTGCTCGCACATAGATACCTTAGTGTTTAAAAGTGAAATCTGTTCTCAGATTCTTTCAAGAAAAAATATGTCAATTATTTACAGCCTAATTAGCATTCTGGGGAAAAAAAAATAAAAAAAGCTGGAGCATTTTTAAAAACTGGCCTATACTCTATACCATCTAGCACAAACAGAAGGACCAAAAAAAGAGCATAGTCATCTACAGCAGCCAAGTGGTCCAGCTGATGTTTCTAAACTGCTGTCAGTGTCTGAAGCCAATGTGGGGTCTGTTGACATGGAGGATACGTCATTGACAGATGAGGACGACGATGGATGCTGGGAGCCATTGATCACTGCTGCACCTGTGCTATGAGAAACAAAGTATTAAATCAGAAATGCACAAGAGTAGTGGCTGGGAGATATTACCCTTATGCAGCTGCACCTTTCCTCTACTAAACACCCACCGGCTGACAGGCCTGCCCTCTGCAAAGAATATTTCATCTACCTGGGCCTGGATTAAATAAAAAATTAGGACGACGCCACAGCCATTATAAAATATAGCTATGGTGGTGCCATAAACTAATTAATTCCAGCCCTGGTCGATTAATTACCCACCTACCAGTAATTTAGCCTTGGTCAAAATCTCTGCCAGTTTATACTGTCCTTTCCAAGCTGGGTCAGCCAATTTCAATGCCAAGCTTTGCTCCATGTTATATTTAATTTATATAATTCGCAGTCATTTTGTTGTACTGTTTTTTTTTTTTTTTTGTATACCAACATTCTGAAAAGGCTCCACTTGTTGGCACATCTACTGTTAGTCTGTGTCTAAAACGGTGCAGAATTCCTCACCCCTTCTCAGATCAGGTCTCATAATAACTAAAGTAAAGGCCTGTGGAAATTAGTTTGATCAATCAGTTTGTGTAGATGCCGCAAATAGAGTATACAAACATGAGAACAACTAGAAAACGTATCTGAAAAAAATATATATTCCAATTTTCTTTAAAGCATGTAACATACATTTCGGAATACCAAACGACGGGGCTGTGACATTTACTATATGGTTCATGGTTTACTTCTAGCTATCACTGTATTACCAAATAGAACTTGTATTTTCTAGCTACTTGGGTTTGCCAAGATAGTTGGGCCCACAGTGTCATCTAGTGGCCAGAGATCTACATTTCCTGTAAAAGTCAGTTCAAAGGCATATGCTTGGTGGACTGTGTCCAAACAAAATATTGGCAACTGAAAAACTTCTTTGAAAGGGTAAAAAAAGTCAGAATGCACGCACAGATCCCAATTAGGATTTTTTGGTTTAGCTTCATTTTGGTCAATGCTATATTGTATTTGGCAATTTAAGATTTTTATTATTCTTAATGTCTGTCCTTAATAGCGTTCTGCTGCACAAGTGAAAAGGCAGTTTTCCAAATATTTTAAAAGAAACTATTGTAACTAACCTAAAGATGCAGGCTGTCCTCGGATTACCCCATTTTTCGTCCTCTCTTCACATTCATGGACTTCCTTGTATATCAACTCTGCAAGTTGAAACATGAATAAAGGCATTTTACAATCATCCATTTATAGACACAATAATCCGTTTTTTCTGTTGATAAATAACCACAAGTTTGTGTTTTTTGTCAGAAACAATTAGCAATACACCTCCATCAGTTAAACAGGAAACAAGCCAGGTTTGAGTTACTTCAATCTTAGCTCATATAAATAATATACAAACAAAACAAAGTATTTCCATTACCTTTCCATTCCTCGACTGTGTGTTCTCTTTCATCTAACTGCTTATCAGTGATCAGTGGTGGGGGCTAGAAAGTGACACATGTAAAAGAGGTAAGTACATATTATTTTCGCTTTTTCTTTAACCTCAGAGAAACTCTCCCTGTATCCAGTACAGCCAAATACAAACAGCTGATAGCAGTCATGTGTAATGAGTATACTGACCAGCAGAGAATAGTGACAGAACTTGGAAGAATAAAAATGCAGTTTATGCCCCAGCTAGATTCTGGGTCTCTTATAAAGGGGTTAATACAAATACATTAGGCAACTGAAGTCAGTAACTGTGACCAGTACAAGACAACCTTGATGGCTTTGAACTATCCCAAACATTTTTGAGCCACTTATTTTAACATAACAATGTTCATCTAAATGACTGCATGGTCAGTCCTTCTTAGTAAAACCAGTTTGACAGAATTGCTCTACCAGTGACCTGCTGTACATGTATATTTACCTACAACATGTTTATAACATTCTGCTAAACATTCTGTATATATTAAAGTGAGATACAACAGTAAGTTGATAAAGTAGCCTGGTTGTAAGTGAATGTAAAAGATTAACACATCCAATTCCCTGCTTAGTACTATCTTTGCTTTTACTATTATTGATCTGTCTTGCTTAGCTTTAATAGCTGGATCCTATATAAAAAACAGCTGAATTCTAATTGATATTCAGCTGTATTTATAATTGAATATTGGATGTATGTATTGTACAGCTGAAGTATGTAAACTATGTAAGGATTCATACACCAACATTAATAACAATGCTTCAGAACTTCTCTAGTTATTGATCTGGGTCACCCAAGCGCATGAGGTATGCTACACTTCTGCACTCAAGGTGTGCAGAGAGTCAAGGTAGTACTTACAGCTTCCACTTCAGCAGGATCATACCAGACATTAATGTATGGATGCTGAAGAGCCTCGTCCACAGAGATTCGTTTGGATGCATCTATTACAAGCATTTTAGATAGCAAATCTCTAGCTTGGCTAGCTGCAACAGAATAAAGTTGTATACAAGAATACATTTAAATGACACCACATGCATCATAGGCTGACATAGAAAAAAAAAAATTATGAAAACTGTACCGGGATCCTTTTACAGTAAATGTAGACAGTTGCCTGCTGCAGGTTGCAGTGTTACAATTTGATATAACATGTACAGTAGATATGCAAATTTGGTAAGTGAAGAACTATACAAATATGCATTAATATTGTATAATAGCACACACACCACATCAAGCTACAGTTGCACAAGATGAATGCGGACTAGTGGAGGTATAGAAGTAACTTGATGGATGTTTTAGGTCTGGATGACAATGTATATCACTTACCTTTGAGCTTGTTGTGCTCCGAGTCAGCTGGAAAAAGGACATCTGGGAAAAGCTTTTCAAAGGTGTATCCAGCATACCTGGGTCGGTTTTCCACATAGGTTCTAACGGATTGGTTGAGTTTCATCAAAAACTCTTGGGATGGTGTCCCTAACTGTTCAATTACTTTGTTCCACTGATCAATATCTAAGGTCAGACAATTAAGAAAAATACTGCAGAGCAGTTTTCAATAGAAATACTACGTAAAGTTGTATTGAAGTTCAAGTTTACAGCACAAAACAGTTGCTGTTGTACCAGCAAAATACACGTCAAATCAACAAGAATGGTAAACATTTTAAAACAGGAAATAATTTAAAAGAGAGAGAAAAAAAAACTTTTTTTTTTGTGGTGTGTAATCCAAGGTGCCATTCTGACAATTTTAACAGAACTAACAGCTACATTTTTGTTGGTAAATACAAAATGAACTGGTGAGTGAATTTTAAGAAACATGTTTGCTTACTTTTAGCAATAAGCAAAACCTACTCTCTGGTCAGGTCAATGTTTTAATTCCTACTAACTGGAATTTGGGGACTATCTCGCCCAAATCCAAAACCTTTATAAGGTATTTAAAATCAGCCATTTCCAAGGAATCCTCAAAGTAGGAAATGTAACTGTTTATATTGTTTTGTATCACATTCACAACATAGCTGTTTCCTATTGGTTTTAAATACAATAAATTGTGCATAGAAGTAAACATCGTTGATGACTTATGGTCATCATTTAAAAGACTATTGACCTTCACAGATTTATGAAACACAAATAAGGATACGATCTGTGCCAGGAAACAACACACTACCTCTGACCATTTCTGCCATGATGCAGCCAATTGACCAGACATCAACTGAAAAATGAAATGACATGACATTAACATGCAGAACAAAAAACAAACAAAAAAAAAAACAACATGTCACACAAGGACTTAATAATGGGAATCTAATGAAAGAAAGCATCAAATGAAAAGCATGCAAGCACTGTCAGTGTCTAGCCCCAAGTACTGTAAATAGCTTAAGTTTTCCTTGCAATTTGGCAAAATAAGTTTCGAAAGCCAAAGTTAAAAGCAAGCTTCTAAATAGCTATATATGTGCACCACACTTTTGTAAACATAAATAGCAATTTTGTTTAATAAAAAAAATTAGAGATATTGACCTATAAATTAAAATCAGCAAGACACTGACACAGACGGCCTGCAGAAACTGTATTATGGTTGCAGAAATGAATATCAGTCTATACTTAATATCTTCCAACAATGTAACATATAAAATGTTAAATTATACTTGAAAAAAAAGGTTTGACAAGAATATATATATATATATATATATATATATATATATATACACACACAGTACATACAAATTGGTGTTCAAAATTTTAATAGACCAGCAGAGACTGTATGTCCCATCACTAGATGCAGCCTGTTATATGTGCTATCAATAACCTCAGTTCTTACCTGTGCGAATTGTAAATCAAATAGCCAGATTATTATTGTTGAAGATTCCTTTAGTGTTGTACTGAATTACCCCAGTTATGATTAAAATAAAAATATATAACTTTAATATGAACAGAACTGCTGCAAGCAGCATAAGGATACAGTCCCTTCCTGGAAATAGGATTTTGTGGCGAACCATTTCTGCCATAATGCACCCCACAGACCATATATCCACTAAAAGTGTGTAGCATAGAAGGAAGGAAAAAACATAAGCAAAGTGACAAGTCAGCAGAAAAGATACAATTATTAATTTCACTGCACAGGTGTAATTTAAATTATATGTTTGTTTTTTTTTTTACCCATTGCGACACATTAAAAAAAATAGTTTTGCAGAAATTGTTAAAGGCATGCACAGCTGTAAAATGCAGAAATGGTGGAATTTCATTTATATTAAAATTGTCATGCAGAAATTGGTGTATCTATATTATAGTTAATAATATTAACATTAACACTTTGTAGGTGACAGCTAGACTTGGTCTAGGCAAGAGCTTAACAAAGTGATCTCAACAATATACAACACTTTATATACAGAATTGACTAATAGCGAACATCCAACATTACTGACCATTTGCTTGATATCCCATTCCAAGAATGACCTCAGGTGCCCTGTAATAGCGTGTGACCACATAAGGTGTCATCAATAAACCAGTGGCTGCTGTCCTGGCTAGTCCAAAGTCAAGGATCTTCAGTGTGCAGTCTGACTTCACTACAATATTACTGGGTTTTAAATCCTGAAAAAAAGTGTTATGCTAGATACATTTGGAAACATTTTTTTTATTATTTTTTATATATATATATATATATATATATATATATATATATATATATATATATATATATATATATATATATATTTTTTTTTTACCATGTTTTCACAATTAAGAATGAAACTGATGATCCTCAAATACAACTACCTGCACAAGAATAATTACAGTTGGTAAAGTCCATCATGGTATAGCCTTTGCTAATGATTGAACCAATCTCCTGATACTGCACTGGAATAAGCAAACCAGGTCACCCGACAAACAAAACTCTTTTCTCTTATGTCTGCAGTATTATAATCTGTCCTCTGTTATCACTATATTAGAGAGTAATTCAATGTTTAGAAGAGTCCAACTTCAAATTAAACTGTTGGTCCCTGCCTGTATAATAACTACATTCAAATGCATCCCCCACTACACCAGGAGCACTAGACTGAGGAAAAAATAAATACAAAGAAAAACATTTCAGGAGGGAACAGATTGTGGTGCATCTGCCTTGCCTATTGCACACTCACCCTCACTCATGACTTTGAAAAACAAAAAGCTGAAAATGTTCTACTTTACAGGAACCTTAAGAAGTTAGATAACAATTGATGTAATAGTTGTACCCATGAGAGAGAAAGAAAGCCAATAGAGAAGGTGGTGGATGACCTTTATTACTTAAGTGATTTGCATGTATACCAAAAGTTAGTAAACATAACAGGTGTATAATCAAGAAGGTTATACGGTCAGGAGACATTAATAATATATTAACCTTACAGTCCCATTCATTCATTGTGTGTAATTATTAAACACCTGTGAATACTGTTACACAAGTAAGGGGCCCCACCTTTTATCAGTCTAGTGCAGTATGGAGAAATTGGTTCATTGCTGTGGAGTGTTTCTCTGGCATGAATTACTCTCTCATTCAACATTAATTGTGTTTTCAAAAGAAAATCTATGAATTCATCATGCAGTTTTATTTATTTTTTTTCCAGATTTACAGTTTTTGAAGAAAGGATTCCGTTTCTATATTCCCTGACTGTTCAGAAATAAATATATCCAGCACCAGATGGCACTCTGATATAAAGCACACAGCAATTGAAAATAAGAAATTACTTTACTTTAAGATATAAATAACATGCTAAGGAAACGCAGAACGCTGGACAATTGGAAGCTCTAAACTGTTAGGAGTTCCTTAAACTGTAGAGCGACAATGTTAAAGAAATGAAAAAAGCACAACCATCCATTCAGACTGGCCAACAGTAAAGCCTGGTTTTTCACAGACTGTCAAGAACGTCTGAACCTCAGAAGACACACATCTGGATGGCAGAACACTGCTGTATCATTTTGTGTGTCTTTATTTATGAGAAGTCTGTAGAGGTTGCATTAATTTCTGATTCTCAGTTAGAGGTCTCACCAAGAATTAAGTGAAACTATTCTTAGAAAGCTACTTGTTCAAAACTTGAAAGTCACATGTGCCTCATTGCATTTTTTTTTTTTTTTGTGAAACATTTCAAAAATATGACCACTAACCCTGTGTATGATTCCAGCTGAATGAAGATGTTTGATTCCACATAGCGTCTGATACAGTAGGTAGGACAATCGCTCATGGTCTAACTCCATCTGAATCACTTGACAGAGATTGGCATCCATCAGCTCCATAACAATGTAACTGTCACCAATCAATGACATTGTTAATGAAAAAGCACAGCAATGTTTTTATAGGAACTGTCAAGAGCTAACACAGAATGACCAAGTAAAACTGGACTTCCAGATTTACAGATGCCTTGGTTAAGTAGGCATATGTTATTTTTCTTATACAAATGTAATTTATTTCTGATAAAAGCCAGTGTGATGCATTTGCACTGCTAAGTAATTACTTCAATGCATCCTGCAATGTATAGTTTTTTTTAATTGGATGGAATACAGAAAAGGGCACTAATTAAATCAGTGACTTTTTTTGTAGGTGTACAGCAAAGATAATCATTATACTCTGGGTATCTTGAAACCTTTTCAAAATTCCTTCAGAAAAACCTCAGCAATAAATGCAAACGCATGCCATTCCCCTGATAAAAAAAAAAATAATAATTTTGACAACGCTGTTAATGTTTCATTATACAAATGAATACTTACACATCCTGGAATTCCTCAAGAGATTTTTGGGGTGTAAATACATTAAGTAGGCCAATAATCTGTAAAAACAACAATAGGATAATCCACAATGTAGGTAAGAATTTTATTTAAAAAGCAATTTAGAGCATGATTTATCAGTTATCTTAAATGTTGTTTGGATAACTTTGTTGTTTTTTTTTTTAGTTTTTTTTTTTTATAAATTTAGTCGTCGCCAATTATTTTACCCCGATTTTCACCCCAATTTAGCATGCCCAATTATTATCTGTATCCCCGGCTCACCGCTCACAACCCCCGCGCCGACTCGGGAAACGGAGGGTGGAACACGCGTCCTCCGAAACGTGCTCCTGCCAAGCTGTCATTTTTCGCACTGCAGATCCACAGCAATGCCACCAGACCTATAGTGCCGGAGGACAACACAGATCTGGTGGCTCCGCTGCAGAGCCACAGGCGCCCTATCGGCCACAGGGGTCGCTGATGCGCGGTGAGCCGTGGATTCCCCTGCCAACCTAAGCCCTCCCTACCCGGGCAGCGCTCAGGCAATTGTGCGCCGCCCCCTAGGAACTCCCGGTCACGGTCAGCTGTGACATAGCCTGGATTCGAACCTGCGATCTCCAGGCTATAGGGCACATCCTGCACTCCGCACGGAGCGCCTTTACTGGATGCGCCACTCGGGAGCCCCGTTTGGATAACTTTGTATATCCTTTTCTGTTTCAGTCATAGCTTCCTGGTGATCTGTTTAAGACTAGAAAGTTTAAAGCACCCCTGTGGTCTCAATAAAGCTGTCTTACTTCCAAGCGCAGCTAGTACACCAGTGTAACCCTGCCCCTACCCAGTTTTCAATGTGGCATTTCTTACTGCTGTATTTATTACATCCACTAGGGGCACAGTGTCGCAGGGAGACAGATTAATGGTTACAATCTCTTGTACCAGCTGTACTAAGAGAAGATAAGTTTGAGTGCTCTAGTGAGGCAACATTTTAGGGTCAAAAAGGGAGGTCCTTAAAATGTAACATAGCCAAAATATCCCAAATATGAATTATTCTTAATACAAGTCAACAGTTTTCCTTCCCTGTTTTTCAAGTCTCTACTGTAAATTAAAACAGTGGATCCTGGTTAAAATCGAGGAATTGATTAATTGATTTACATGTTTTGACAATACACTGCAAACATACAATAATATTCAGCAAATAAAAGAAGTAGGTAACTCTAGTGTATTGTGATAAATCAATTAAAATAAAGGGTATCACGAATGTATTACCATACAAACAACTTACATTTTTGTGATTGACACACTTCATTAGCACCAGTTCTCTGTAAGCTCTTTTGGCATGGGTTTGATTTTGAAAAGGACGACTAAGTTTCTTAATGGCAACATTTCTTTCAAGGTTGTGGTCATATGCTGAACTGCAATAAAACAAGTGTTAAACATGAAATTTCAATGTCAACCTAAGATATGACTCTACGATTTGATACATTATTACATACATTTTTGCTTGACACAGACAAACCTTTATTTTTTTTTTTTAGGTTTAGCTTGGGCCCTTGCATTCATAAACACGTTTAAAATGCTTATTACACTGTCCTGCCATGTGCGGATCAGTGGATCCCGAGTCTGATCTGCTTACTACGGTACATTACTTTTACATGATCCGAGATCACAGATTAGAATTTACGATCCTGTTAGCATGACCTGTTCCTTCTTACACAACATTGTGTTTGAGTATTATCACCAAACCCATACTTAATAACCGGATCTATACTGTACTTCGAAAATACAGCTCAGAAAATTCCATTGCATCAAATCAGGTCGAAAGAAGTGTTAAAATGGTTATTTATTTAAAACAACTGGTGTATGTTCCTTACATAACATACTTTTCAGTGAGTACCAGTGACCAGAAATTTATGTTACACATTAGTTCAATTTTAAATGTGTACAAAAATTCCCCACACGCTACCATACTAGATGCACACCAAATAATGATAAATGATATCAAGTTTATAAATGAGGGATACAATTACATTCCACAATATACAATTAATGATCTAAGTTATTTCATATTACACTTTGATTACGACATGGGTCCTTAAGCCCTGGCATATGCCCAGAATTACAGACCAAATCATAAAATAAAAACATGTACTACAGTGCTCCCTCGCTAGAACGTGGGTCTCGGGGGACACACAAGATGAGTGTTATAAATGAAGAGCGCTATAAACAAGGGGAGGGGGTGGGGGGTGCCACAGGACACAACACACACGTGCCTAAAAAACTCCCTCTCTATAATGCGCATATACTGAAGTAAAAATGTAACTTTCCTTGAATTAACCATGCATAAAGCACCATGTAATCAACACTATACAATATTTTTACAAAAAAAAAAAAAAGGGTAACATTCCCACTCGTGGATCATTTTAATTAACAGTTTTTAAACTACAAAATAGCCTGGCTAAACGGCTGTGCGGCGTTCAGTTCGAAGCGACAGACAAGCAAACCAAGTGCGAGAAGGAGAGCGGGTCGGGCGAGGGGAAGAGGGAATGGGCTCGCCCTAGGTTCGGCTGCCGGAGCGGGGCTGAAGAGAAGCTGAAGAGTCTCGTCTCTCAGAGAAAGCCGCAGCTCCTCTCGCAGCACAAAAGTAAATACATTGGGAAAGATAACCACGTAATAGGCCTAATATTTATTTAGTTATAAAACGCATGCTGAATAAGATGTCTGTGTTATAAAGCGCCAGCGCAGCTTTTCTTCAGTTCAGATACTGTATCAAAAAGGAGAGACAGAAATGGAAGTTAGACTGAGAAGTTGTTTACAGTTTGAACAACACCGGTACTGTATTTACTGTAGAAATATTGCATGAATCACTAGTATAGGGAATTGGGGGACATGCTGTAGGAGCATTATCTCCACGGTGCTTTATAATCGAGAGGCTTATAGCGAGGGAGCACTGTATATTCTTTTTTGAAAAAATAGAAAGCCAATTTTATCATTAGCTTCTCTGGACTTCAGTGTAAAATAATACATTTGGTCTTCCTGCTCTTTCATGTGAATACATTTTAAAAATGCACCAAGATACAGTACAGTGCTGATGCAGTCCATAGAACCATTGCACTGTAAAACATTCTCTTAAAAGTAGTATCTTTTGTACCTCAGACCACACTTTCGTGTATTCATGTCACATAGGTATCTAACAACTATTTAATTTACGTACCTGTGACACTTCTTTTCATTGTTAACATCCGGACAAGTTAAAAAAAAAAAAAAAATGATTCAATAAATTGTTATCAACTTACCAGACAATTCCCTGGGCCCCTGAGCCAATAGGTCTTAAATTTTGATAGCGTTTCAAAACAGTAAATGTTGAATCTCCAACATCTAAACTGTAGTATTCTTTTTCACGCTTATTTCTATTCATGATGAAATATTGACCAGTTTTAATATGAGCATCCAAATCACACTTCTCACAGATCCTGCAAGACGAAAAGAACATGTATTGTTAACATTTAGTCTTGACACATGGATCATGGAAGGAAATACATTTTTTTTCTGATATTGCTCTAATGAAGGAAACAGTAGAATGCTATATAACTTGCAACAAGTAAAAAAACATGTATTGACCCAAGCAGTGGTTGACCTAAATACTGCCACTCTAACTCCATATTTACTTGTATTGTAACGCTTGAAATGTTTTTGCTTACGATTGTAAGTCGCCCTGGATAAGGGCGTCTGCTAAGAAATAAATAATAATAATAATAATAATAATAATAGTAATTTATCCAGCTGGGTCTTTTTGTGGTGACTTCCTGACCCACTTATTAACATGCACGATTCAATACAAATTACAGCAAAATTAAGTCTATAAAAAATCTGGTTTATAAATTAGGGTGACAATATTAATATCCACCACTGTTTATTGTAGAGCAGTGGTTCTCAACCTGTGTTCCATGAGTAAACTCCAGGTGATCCACAAACAACTCCCAAAATTTGGCTTAGCAGTTCTTGAATAAACTCATTTCTACACAATCACATGTTGTACCACCACAATATGTATTACTAAGCAACACAAACAGCTTTAACCACATGATATATACACAGTGCCTTGCAAAAGTATTCAGACCCCTGACCAATTCTCTCATATTACTGAATTACAAATGGTACATTGAAATTTCGTTCTGTTTGATATTTTATTTTAAAACACTGAAACTCAAAATCAATTATTGTAAGGTGACATTGGTTTTATGTTGGGAAATATTTTTAAGAAATAAAAAACTGAAATATCTTGCTTGCATAAGTATTCAACCCCCACACATTAATATTTGGTAGAGCCACCTTTCGCTGCAATAACAGCTTTAAGTCTTTTGGGGTAAGTATTTACCAGCTTTGCACACAGTGTCGGAGTGATTTTGGCCTATTCTTTGCTTCAGGTTGTTCAGGTTGGTTGGACGACGCTTGTGGACCGCAATTTTCAAATAGTGCCACAGATTCTCAATGGGATTGAGATCAGGACTTTGACTGGGCCACTGTAGGACATTCACCTTTTTGTTCTTGAGCAACTCCAATGTTGCTTTGGCCTTGTGCTTGGGATCATTGTCCTGCTGAAATTTCCTCCCAAGCTTCAGTTTTTTAGCGGACTGAAGCAGGTTCTCTTGCAGTATTTCCCTGTATTTTGCTCCATCCATTCTTCCTTCAATTTTAACAAGATGCCCTGTCCCTGCTGATGAGAAGCATCCCCACAGCATGATGCTGCCACCACCATACTTCACTGTAGGGATGGTGTGTCTTGAGGCATGGGCAGTGTTAGGTTTGCGCCACACATAGCGCTTTGAGTTTTGGCCAAAAAGCTCTATCTTGGTCTCATCTGACCACAAAACCTTTTCCCACATCACAGCTGGGTCACTCTCATACTTTCTGGCAAACTCCAGACTTGCTTTCAGATGGTACTTTTTGAGTAACGGCTTCTTTCTTGACACCCTCCCATACAGGCCAGAGCTCTTGATATGGTTGACTGGTGCACCATTACTCCACTCCCAGCCACTGAACTCTGTAGCTCCTTCAAAGTGCTTGTTGGCCTCTCTGTGGCTTCTCTCACAAGTCTCCTTCTTGTTTGAGCGCTGAGTTTTGAGGGACGGCCTTTTCTTGGCAGTGCCTGGGTGGTGTGATGCAGCTTCCACTTCCTGATTATTGATCCAACTGTGCTCACTGGGATATCCAAACACCCTTTCCCTAATCTATGCATTTGTATTACTTTATCTCTAACTTCTGTAGAATGCTCTTTGGTCTTCATTTTCCTTCAGATTCACAGCCTGACCAATGATCCTTCAACAGTGGGGTTTTTATCCAGAAAATGTGACAGCAACTTTAATGGTTCACAGGTGGAGGCCAATGGTAAGGTAATTGTGTCCTCGTTAGGGCAATTTCTTTCATCGGTGTAAACTGGGAGCTTCCACAGCACAGGGGTTGAATACTTATGCAAGCATGATATTTCAGTTTTTTATTTTTCGTAAAAATATTTCCCAACATAAAACCAATGTCACCTTACAATTACTGATTTTGAGTTTCAGTGTTTTAAAAGAAAATATCAAACAGAACGAAATTTCAATGTACCATTTGTAATTCAGTAATATGAGAGAATTGGTCAGGGGTTTGAATAATTTTGCAAGGCACTGTATATATATATATATATATATATAAAACACATATATATAAAACTGCAGTGTACAATAGGTACAAGAAGGCATATATATATATATATATATATATATATATATATAAATAAGATATGTATGTAGTCTGCATTTGCCCCCCCATTCCCCCTATCTGTTTTCTTTTAATATGTGTGTTTATAATTTACATTAGCTCTCAGTGATGCAATACCAAAGTCACCATTAACTGAAACAGCTTTCGATGTGAAACAAATACTAACTAAATAACTGTTCCACATCATGAAGGAGCATATTTGTCTTGTCAAAATTACAGACTTCTTTTTTTAGCCAGTATTAGCTTTCACGTAAATGAACATAAATCTTTAATCTGTGCTCTAATTCTACTGCTTGTTTTCATTTTATTAAAAAAAAAAGTTAAAAATAAAACATTAAATCACAGTTTTGGTAATTTTCATTTTCAACAATATAAAATATGTGCTACAGTGTTGCCATGGATATAGGAATTAGGGCTGCTACGATTAAATCGAAAAATAATTTTTTGATCAATTCTATTTCTCATTATATACATCGATATAAATACTGAATAATGGATTTAATAATAACATTTTTGTACGCCCTGCCTTGCTATTTACAGTATTTCTGCCAGACAAGCAGTGGGCGTGCTCTTCTTTTCCTGCTAGTGTTAACTAGGATCTGATTTGCTGGTCCCATCCTACCAGCGAATCAGTTTTGAAAATGCTTTGTAGGTACGCCGCTCTGTGTTTTCGATGTAAACAAACAACAAAGCGTGCCACCTTGAATCCAGAGCAGGACGACAGGCTTGTATTCCAGCCTGTAAATACATTGTGAACATTGAAGGAAACTGACTGTATATAGTTTGCGCTTCTTTGGAGTTTCAAAATGAACTGTTATATATGAATATTTAACAATATTCAATAGCGTTAACATTAAAAGGAAAAAAAAACGATCAGTGATGTTAAACGCAATTTTGGAGTAACGATCAGCTTGATCTATAGCAGGTGTGCATGTTGTGGTAAGTATTATGTGGTGTGTATTATTATTATTATTATGATGATGATGAAGTTTTAGGCAGAGATTTCTGCATTGTGTATTTCACAGATAGTGAAGGTTAGGTGGTACAGTACTAACAAGATGCAATGAGTGATGCTGCAGCTGTCAATTAAAAAAAAAAAAGACGGTTTTCATAAACTCGTGTCTCGTGTATATACATTACATTCCAAATTACTGTAATCTGTTTGGAATAAGTATTTTAGTAACACCCCTGTAGTAGGTTACTTGCTTTTAGGCTTTTTGCGAATGATGTTGTGTTTATTTTTATTTTTTTCTCCTGACGCTACCAAGGCGTAACTACCCCTTGCATGCAATTGTTATGCACAAGCTTTTACTTAACAGCAATGATATTAAAATAAATCACGTCGGGGGGGGGAGAGGAATGGAGCAAAACTGTATGAGGGCAGTACAACCATCGATATTTATTCGAACAATTCGATTGTGTGCCCAATTAATCGATTAATATTTGGAGGCTTAACTGACAGCCCCAATAGGAATATTCCTATTTACATATTATGTTTTTGGAGAGGTTAGCTGCATGTTAGGGCAGCACTGTGGAGCAGGGCAGCAGTGTGGAGTTGTGGTTAGGGCTCTGGACGCTTGACCGGAGGGTCGTGGGTTCAATCTCAGGTGGGGGACACTGTTGCTGTACCCTTGAGCAAGGTACTTTACCTAGATTGCTCCAGTAAAATCCCAGCTGTATAAATGGGTAATTGTATGTAAAAAAAATGAATTAATTAAAAATAATAATAATAATGTGATATCTGTATAATGTGAAATAATGTATAATGTGATATCTTGTAATAATTGTAAGTCGTCCTGGATAAGGGCGTCTGTTAAGAAATAATAAATGTTAATAACAGTTAATGTGAAACAAAGAGAGGCTATATTTGTTACTTGGCTTGTGAACTGTACCGTAGTATGAATGATCAATTTCAGGTTTAAAGTCCAGGTTTAATATCTCACAAGACTATGTGAAAAGGAAATTCTCTTAACGCTACCTCTGGAAATAATGTGTACAGTCTGTTCTTGACGCCATCAATAACCAAAAACAGGAATTGACTAATTTTAGCCACCTTCTAAGAAAAGAAAACCTCTGTGTCATAAATTTTACAATCCAGAATATTGTGAACTGGTATTTACATTTAGTGGATCTGAGGACGAACCAAAGCCCCAGTGCGTTATTTTTTCAGGTTTTGTCAAATGAAGCTCTTAAACCTGCAAATCTGAGACACCATTTAGAATGTGAAAAAAACAACCACTGGACTTTTTTAAACAAAAGAAGGGGGAACTTTGCCATCAGCAACTTTCAATACACAAAATCACAACATTGCTTAACAAACTTGTAGTAAAGATTCGACCCCAGGGAACTCATTAAGTCCAGTTCTTTAGCCACTGGTGATGTAAAGACACCTATAAAACCTGCAGGATAGGGGCTCTCCAGGACCAGGGTTGAAGACCCCTGCTTCATACCATCTACATTTGCCCAGTTAATTTCATATTGTTTAATATTCTTATGCGTGTTTTGCATTACTGTCTATCATCCTTCCCCATGTTCTCTAACTATTCCAGCAAACATGAAGCAAGTAGGCCCAGAAGCAAGCAAAGATTCCTCAAGGCTGATTGTGAGGAAGTGAGGTGGGGAAGCACATTAGTGTTGCACTGTAGCCTGCACTAAACTTGCCAACTCACTTTTCAAAAGCAACTTTTGCTGGAAAAGTAAGCACAGAAGATAATTGTCTACACTAGTGGCTGTAGAATCATTCAGAACACACTAAACAAGATAAGAACAGGTAATAAATTAAACATCTGGAAAATGTAGATGTTAAAATACCCCTTCAATGTGTAATTCAAGTTTTAAATTCCCATTCACCAATTATTATTAGAACATTTAACATGTATCTTAAACAAAGATAGTGTTGCACTGATGAAGCTACATGTGGTTCTACATTAAGGAAAAATATAAATATATAAGGTATAACTGGAGTTTGGGCAGTAAATTGCCTGAATATTTAAATAACTCCACTGACTTCTTTATAAAAAATACCTACATTTTTCATGACAACACTGTCTGTGCTCGTGAACTAGAATATGTTGTGGAGAAGACAGTCTGTTCTGTGAGGACTATCAAAATGTAAGTTCAGCTGAACTTCAACCCAAATGCCTGTCCCCTTATTTAGAAAAATGATCTTTAAATCATTTACAAGCACTGTAGTATTTTTTTTTTGTTACATTTTGGGACTCATGGCATGCAAATATAAATGTACTGATCACCACACTGTGCACTTTATTTGGATGGAGAGATATAAAGAAACGTGTTCTAAGCATGGAGTTTGACCATCAGCAACTTTTCAAACTGAATCTTTTATAACCTGCATCAGTGGAGCTATATAGACAAGCCTGCAGCAACTGTTAGCATAAACGTCCATCACCCTCACTCTGTTACGTAATTTCCTCGCAGATGGACCGACAAAAAATATACTATACATCAGCTACCATGATTGTGTGATCTGACCCCACTGGCTTTTGTTTTTATTGCATGCATGTTAAACTATGGTTTAATGCTTAAATCCTGTATATGATCTAATGAGAAGAAACCTTGTGCAGTATACAGTTTGTACCGAGGTGACACAAACATTCATGAATAATCAGACAAAAAATGCTATATTGTTTTACTATTTTTTATAAAATCACCTATTCAATTACTTCCTAAATACAAAAATACAGATATGTATAAACCACACACAATGCCAATGCCATTGCCACTTTTAGGCTTCATCCTGGTGCACAGGGCAACAACTTAACCACTGCATTCCCAAGACAACCTACTGCCATGGTACAGTGCAACACTAGGTGCTGTATGCTATTTCTACAGCAAATTATCATTTATAATACTATTTGATATCCAAGCTCTTGGATACGATTTTACATGTTAAAATATTACCTTTACTGAAATGCCCAGCAACACGTTTATGTTTTGATAACTCTTTGGTTTAAAAAAGAAAAAGTAGCATAACTTAAGGCTAGAATCCATCCTGTTGCAGTATCAGGTTAATGGTCAAACTGAAGAATCTATTTTGCCATTATGCATGCCTTTATGGGTTGTAATGTGAAGACAGGAGTTTAAAAGACGATTAGAACTTCCAAGCACGCCGAATCTGCCACATAAGGTACAGAACAAAATATTGTGCAAGGCAAAACACCTGCTCACGTCTTATGCAGTTAAGCACGTATTTCTTAAATGATAACACTGAATAATATCTCTACCTGAAAACGAAGAAGAATATATAATTTGAAAATGTTTATATTAATTAACCGGTCAAACCAAGACAAAAACACATTTTGTAATGTATTATATTGTCACAGTGAACTGACTTGGCAAAATGTCAAAATCAGCTTTAGGACTGGTTTGAAAAAAATTTAAAAAAATTAATGTTAAATCAAGTCGAAATCATAAAAACAAAAGCGATGCTGGCTTTAACACAATACAAATGTGCAAAGTAGAAAACAAAATAGACTCGGCAATTAATGTAATCAAATGTATAGTCGGCAGCATTGTATCACAGCCCTTTACTTAACCTTTTGTTATTGTAACGATATATTTTTAAAGGGGCAATATTATTACTGTATTCCCATATTTAACTACCTAAATGCGTATACATTTTTATATTCACTTCCTATAAAACGGTTTTTATCTTAACAACAAATTAAATACATTTGGTATTATTATATTATAATGCAGTGTATGCCTTTTAAAATATACGCATTTAACCAAACATAAATTAGCAAAAATTACAATTTAAGCTCTAACCCTAGTACTAAATGATTACAATTTGATGACAAAGCAAAATTAATATGTTAACATTTCACATATCGTAATAAAGATCGAAATAAAACAAAACCACATATACTCTGTTTTCTATTTTGTGTATAATAATCAGCACCATCCCCCACGGATCAACCAATACATGTTTTTGTTTTAAGATTGCAATTCTTTCTTACCTTTTCAAAAAACAAACGTATTATATTTCTCTATCTTTTCGCTTTTAATGCCAGTCTGTTCGTATCCACTGTAAATGTTTTTTTTTTTATTATTATTATTATTTTGAGCTCTGAAACACAAACACTCTACATTGACTGCGTTTCCTTTCACTGGCAGGCCTAGCTCTGCAAAAGACCTGCGTACTACGTCACAAATCTCTGCGCTTTCGTGACATTCCAGTTTTTGCTTCTCCTGCGTCTTTTTCATATACACAAAACAAAGCTATAACCACTCAGGACGTATTGACAGTATTACGTGCAAAAAAAGAATAGTCATACCATTGTACCACAGAAATAGAGTCCTAGTGGATGATTTTGTGATAGAACGTACCAAGACTTCCTTATTGTTGTGTTGATCATGCGTTGCTACATTTATGTAGGAGTACAATAGAATCGGTGTACAAAGAAGTAGACTTGGCTGACATAGGCTACTTACAGTTTTGGAGTGCCCTGTTGTTGCAACAGTGTTAACCTATTTGGCAGCAAACACTTGAGTAATGTTTGGGAAAAACTGGGATAGTGGATAAAGATTAAGAGACAAACTGATCGAGGTTACATATCTGAGAGCACAGAGACCCACTCTGTGATTGTAGGAATATATTTTGTAATACATAGTGAAACCAGCGACTGTATGATTTATGAAGGATAATGCTTTGTGACATATTGTGTTCTACAAGCTGTATGATATAATTGCCACTGGTTATGGCTTATCGGTGGAGTTTGTTCCTTTGTTTTGAATGTGCAGTTGTAAACCTTGCCACTCGTCTCAGCTTACCAGGTTCTGATGGAGTTTATTTAGCAGACGCCTTTATCCAAAGCAACTTACAGAGACTAGGGTGTGTGAACTATGCATCAGCTGCAGAGTCACTTACAATTACGTCCCACCCGAAAGACGGAGCACAAGGAGGTTAAGTGACTTGCTCAGGGTCACACAATGAGTCAGTGGCTGAGGTGGGATTTGAACCGGGAACCTCCTATTTACAAGCCATTTTCTTTAACCACTGGACCACACAGCCTCCTCATAGTATATAACCAGTAAAAGGTAGTTGCACCCTGATACATACTGAGGCATCATTGACTCAATGGACAAGGTATTAGGGAGAAGATGTTATTATTTCATGGGTAGTGTAGCTATTAGGTTACTTGTACATAATGTCAGTGTGATGGCTGTTAAGAAATGGGTCAATGTTACAATTCATTCATTCATGTTCTGTTTTACTGAGACACAGTCGTGTCAAGCTGTAAACTAAAAGGAACAGATGGGAGCTTACATAACTCAACTAAAATACATAAGTTTGCTTGTTTATCTTAAAGCTGCAGAGTTCACACAGTTTGCGTTCCAGTGTGTTTTTATACCCAATAGAGTTTCCTTCGCAAGACTGCATGCGCACAAACATCCTCCCTCCTTGCTTCTGCTTTCAGATGCAGCAGCTAGGGGTTTTGAATGTCAGATGTTGTTGTAGTATAAAATGTCACTTCTGGAACGGTGCTTTTGTTATAGTTAGAAAATTTAATATAGAACTGATACTTTCAGCTGTCATACATATTTGAAAAACTATTTTTAAACCAAGCAAAATGTGATTTTAAAACTAAAAGGTGACGCGGAGAACTCCAACACGAATTCGCATTTCCCAACTGGAAAACACAATTCCATTTCTGTAGTGAGCAAAAAGTACAGCAACAGTAATTCTCACATTTCACGGTAACTCCGTCGTTCCTTCACTGGATTACCGCTGTTCTGCTCAGAAATCTTTGCCACGCCTCTTGGTTACAGCTCTTGGACTCTGCTCTTGTCAAGCAGTCAATGTAATCCAATTGAGTTCTTACGACAAACGTCTTAAAACCGGACCAGTTTGGAAAAAGTTTAGAATCGATATCAGAAAGCGACCACAATAAAAGGCAGTTCGACGTTTTTAAAAAAAACTTTGCAGTGTATCCTGTTATAGACACCAGAACACAAAATGTTGTCGGTTGAGAAATCAAGTTCCAGTGCTGGCCAGTGCTTAGTTACAGAAATGTAAACGAAACATTAAACAATGATTGGAGTGGGATTTCAAGAACAAGAACTTCTGAAGAACCAGAGGAAGCGATAAGGCTAAACATTATTCCATCTATCGAATGAACCAAGGTAACTTTATATATATATATATATATATATATATATATATATATATATATATATATATATATATATATATATATATATATATATATATATATATATATATATATAAATATGTTATTAACATGCATTTGTTAGACATTAACATTAAATGTGTGAGCTGTTTTGATTGAAATGAAACATGCGATGCAACACGTCGTGCTAATACACGAGGATGCCAGCTTAAAACAACCTACACCGTTCTTCACGTGTGTGTCAAATGAATGATTAGAACAATGTTAAAACCATATTAATTGGTTGTGTTTGGTTATGGGGAAACAGTCTGTAGGTCGTTATACTACAGTGTTGTTGTTTTTTTTTTCTCTTCACTTACATTGTATAGAGAAAACATTTTTAATAAACCACAATGTATTTGTGTTTGCACCTTGCAGTCGTGTCCTGTGGGAGAATAAATGGCAAGCTTTGTTTTGAACTCGTATTTCGATACACACAGTATTAAGTGTAAAGGGTTGCTACACCAGCATAAAACAAAAGCGTCACTGTTAAGAATGAACAGGCATGTGATTTAATTCGATTGGAGTTGTTGATTTTCTACAGTAATGTTTTATAACCCTTACCAAAAATGCTACTTAATGGCAGCTTAATTAATTAATTTCACCATTACTACCTCTGACTTACAGTACAGTAGTACCTTAAAGAGTACTAAGTAGTACCTTTTTGAACAGGTACAGGGGTCTGTAATTATCTAAACTGTGGCAGACCCAAATATCTCTGCTTTTATTAATCCACCCAGTGGTGTTTTAAACTGCTTTAACATTACTACATACAATAAATATAAAGTGAAATGAGGTTTGGGAAAAATCTGGTTTATACGTTTAAGGAAAGCAGTACTGTATTAAGATCTGCTGCCACTGTTTAGATCATTAGAATATACCGCAGCAGTGTGGAGTAGTGGTTAGGGCTCTGGACTCTTGACTGGAGGGTTGTGGGTTCAATCCCCAGTGGGGGACACTGCTGTTGTACCCTTGAGCAAGGTACTTTACTTAGATTGCTCCAGTAAAAACCCAACTGTATAAATGGGTAATTGTATGTAAAAATAATGTGATATTTGTATAATGTGAAATAATGTATAATGTGATATCTTGTAACAATTGTAAGTCGCCCTGGATAAGGGCGTCTGCTAAGAAATTAATAATAATAATACCCCACACTATGTATAAGGCATGCATTGCTAAATCAGCAATGTGCAACCTTTTTGAAGTGAGGTCCCAACTGAATTTTTATGGATCTCAAAAAAGTGTATTACAGATTGTACCAGTATCTTGGTATTCTTTCATTAATCTTTTCAACATTTTATTTTATTTGAGTCATTCCATGTAGTTGCTAGGCCTTCTTATATTTTGATAATATTCAAAAATCAAAGCAATTCATATTTAAGTCATACATCCACATATAGGTTCTTAAAATCACAATATTGGGAATGGATATTGTCTATTGACATACATAGTTGATATACAATTCCACTTTTAAATGTTAATGTCCTTAAAGAGGTAATTTTTTCACATAAAACTAAAACTGAGAACATACATGGAGCAGCTTAAAATGAATAAGATTAACTGTGCAGGTATTATGCACAAAGCTATAACTGTTAAACATAACACTTATTTCTTTGTCATCATCTTCGTCTCTTATCTGAATCTTAAGGTATCAGTTTTTTGTTTTTTTCTGGAAACAGAGTGTTCTGTGTCTTCTCTTCACCTGAGTGATCTTGTATTCAGTCTCACTCTGTAACTCTATTGCTTTCTTAATTGTATATTCACTGGCTTTTTGTGCCCTAGCTTTGAGAGAACCGAATTATAGCCCTACACTTACATACAAGGCTTTTATGGGATTAAGGCTGACTATATCTATGACACTTTGTGTCCTTATACACCCCAGATCAATGTCTGAGGTTTTCAGATTCTGGACAGCTGGCTGTCATTAAAGTGGCTCAAGACCAGAGTGTTGCCAGCCTCACCATCTGTGGAGTCACCAAAAAAACAACACCATTCCACTTCCAGCAATGGTTTGCACCTTGACTGCCATTTGACTGCCCATATCACATCTTATAGGGTTCATCCTTTTTTGGCCCTTTTTATAGATAGGGTCCACATAGCTGGACCCTTTAGCTTGGCTGTGTGTTTATGTAAAGCACAATAATATAGCCCCCTGGTGTCATGGTGTCAAACACTGGCAATGAGACTTTACGGCCATCATTTTTGCTTTTAACAATGCAACAGTGCACCCACTTTTTCAATTAAAATATTTAGAGCTGCTCAAATTCACACACCAGAATTATGAGGTACAGCCATAAAATAATTCGATACAGTAGTAGCAATTAAGTGACACACTTATAACAGCAAAAACAAAGGATATGTGTATATATTTACTACAAATTTAAATAAATTGATATATTAACAAATGAAGGAATTACAATCAGACAAAATCATAGACTTTGCCCAAGTTAAAGTATGACATTTACATCTGTGCAAAACCCAATAAAATATAGTTAATACTGTACAAACAGTAGAAAACTATTATAGCAAAAATATGATTAAATTAAAGGAATATGCATGGTAACTATGCAAAGCACTGGTTATTATCAAGGCTACCACTGATTTTATTGGAATCTGTTTAAAACAGATTGTTCGTGTTATATATCCACTATGAATACTAAGAAACAGAGCTATCAATATCATGAAGAAGTCGATCACCGTGATTTCCAAACGTAGAAATGTATTTGTGCTGGAGGGACAAATTCCTTAATATATCCCTAGATTGGGATCCTCAAAATAACTTGGTCCATATTAAACCCCCTGTAAGTGGTACAGAGGTGGAGATGCTGAGATATGGGAAAAACAACAGAGTTCTGATATTACCTTCACTCGTACGGTGGACGTTTTATTGATTCATAACAATCGCTCTTCTATGGGAGAGTGAATTCAAACACAAAAGTAAAGCAAGGAAAGTGTCTGTTTCCCAAGACAAGCGCCGACCGCAGTGCACTGCATTCTTCCTCCACCGACTCTAGTCCATCTCTCGGCTGGTGCGCTCTGTCAGTCCTCTGATCACAGTAGAAAACAGTTACGGTTCTCAAGTTCTCTTGACAGCGTCTCTGGGCGGCTTGTCTCGCTCCTTTGCTTTGCCTACTCGACCAACCCTACAGCTATCACAGTTCCTTATATATGCTCCAGGCTCCACCCCATCAATACGTTCTCAGCCACTCATTAACAGATTAGGGTTAATTGCTTACTCTGCGACGGCTCAATCATGCATAACTTCCACCTCCCTGTGGACATCCTTCTCCCTGCTTTCATGGTTTCAGTACGGTCTATGTCTTACCCATACACCCACCTCGGTAATCATTCCATGTTCTATCAAATGGGTCCTACCTGGATCTTTAGAAAAAATGTCAACAAATTGGTTAATTAAAATGTGTAATTCATTTCTTTGACGCACACTAAGATTTTCAACCAGAGGAACCTTCACTGCTTGCTGAGTGGACACGCAAGGGCCCCATCCAGCGTCGGCCTGTAGAGGTGACACAAACAAGGTCTATCTCTCCATGGTTTTAACAAATTTAAGTGATAAATTAGGTTCTCCCAATGCCGGTCAGGTAGTTGAATTTCATAATTTACAGGGCCAGTTTTGCAGACCACTTCACAGTGTCCCTGCCATTTAGCAAACAGTTTATTTTCCTGTGTAGGAAGAAGTAAAAAGTTGAAATGCTCTAATGCAAGCCTTCTGGTTGTAATGCCACTCCTGTGTATGTTGTGCTGCTTTAAAATTTTCATGGCCCAATTTACCGACCAATTCCAGGCGTTCACGAGCTCGAGCCCGTATTCAACTACATTTTGCGCTCTGGTTTGGTTTGCTTCCCACCCTTCTCTTACCAGGTCGAGAATACCACGGGGTTGTTGCCCATATCAAACGGGGAGAACCCCGTAGAGGACTGTGGCACTTCTCTTACTGCAAAGAGTAAATGGGGAAGCAACTTGGTCCAGTTTTGTGTTTTTTTTTTTCGCAAAGTGTGTAACGTTTGCTTTAGGGTCTGGTTAAAACATTCAACCAAGCTGTCAGTCTGTGGGTGATAAACTGACGTTCTGAGTGAATGGATCTTGAGCAACTGGCAAATTTGCTGAGTATACTTAAGACATAAAAGCAGTTCCCTGGTCAGTGAGAATTTCCCAAGGTAACCCCACTTGAGAAAACAGCTTTTTCTAATTGGGCTAAAGTATTTACTAACCTAATTCCTCTCCTGATCTTTACATTCTGTTTTATTGTAAAAGTGTTATATGCTATGCCCAGTCCTTAGACATGTATTTATTTGTACCTATTCTTGCAAAAATAAATCAAAGGTTGAGAGAATAAGATAATATATTGATTCTGGTATTGTTGTCTGCTTTTGCGGTATAGCATGAGTAATACGTTTGTCACACTGGCTGAAGTCCTAGAGGCCAGGAGGGGACCTCTAGAAGAAGATGAAATCTGGTCACTATTACTGAGGACTGCTGAATCTTTGCCGGATGCATCATACAAAGGTATCTGATCAAATTAAATCAAACCATGTATACGCATCCCAGATGTACGATGAGAAGAGTAGACAGTTGACAACTAACTACTTTTACTCTATAACCTATTTTGTGATGCTCCGTATGATAAAATGAACACAGGGTGTATTCAATTGATCTAAATGTTGGCAGATGTAAATGTTATTACTGTTTGGATTATTAAAATAGAGCTCTTTGGGTTCCAAGGTTATGCAAATTAAACAGATGACGATATATTCAAGTCGCTTTAGTGCATTTATGTCCATAGAAATATACAGTATAATGTCAGAAAGGGTCTTCTTTTAATAATTTACATTACTATGTTATTAGTATCCACCAACGTTTAGATCAATTGAACAGACTGGATTATTAATTGTCATGCTAGACCAATAAATGCAATGGTGAAGGAAATTAACTTTAATGTCATTACTTTTCAGGTCACAAAAACATTTGTAATATTATTTCCCCTGGGTCGCTACTGCTTTCAGCCAATGGACAGCTTGCTTTTAAGAATAATGCATTGGGAGAGGACCTGTGTCCCTTCAAAGCTCCTGAAGTGATTCAGGGTCGGGCAAGTACTACACATTTGGCAATAGAAAAGGTAAGGGGAAATAACATTAATGACTCCAGGGATCATTTTTTCAGCACTTTTAAATACATGTACATAGATGGAAGAGATGGAAGATACAGAGCAAAAACGGCATAGAGCACACAGTATACTGAACTCTTGTATTATTATTGTATCATAGTTGGGTATTATTTCTCTTTTGCATGAATTCATATCTCTGTTAAAATACTGGTTGCCGCACCATTTAATAATGATTGAAAACTACTATTAAAATAAAAACTAAATGTGTTGCCCCGAGGTCAGTATTAAATTAAAACAAAGAAGAAGAAGAAGAAGAAGAAGAAGATGATGATGATGATGATGATGATGATGATGATGATGATGTCCCTGACATGCTGCTGTGGAATGAATGAATTCCTGCCTTCATGAGTAACAATCAGTCAATCAATATTTATTTTATATAGCGCCTTTCATGGTGGACCACCATCACAAAGAGCTTTACAAGATAGCGAGGAACAATGCATAATACATTAAATACGGGGAATAGTACATTAAATCCAAAGAGTAAAAAAAAAATGCAAATACATTAAATACAATGCTAGGATGTGAATTCTAAACATTGTGGATGCATGTGTCATGCAGAATCATACGAATAAGATGGAGTGAAAAACCTGAAATAGCAATTTTGACAAGCTAAGAGCAGATATCAGGCTTTTAGAGCATTGAAAGCAAAAGAGAGCAAGTGGGTCTTGAGAGTTGATTTGAAGCAAGCGACTGTGGGAGCTACACGCACTAAAGCTGGGAGAGAGTTCCAGAGAGTTGGGGCCATGAAGCTAAAAGAGTGCTCTCCGAGTGTGGTGCACTTTTGCTTGGGTATAACAAGCAAGCCAGAGTCAGAGGACCTCAGCTTGCATGCAGGGACATAGCGGGTCAGCAGGTTGGAGAGATACTCTGGACCTGTGTGATGAAGGGCCTTGTAGGCAAGCAGGAGAATTTTGAAAGTAATCCTGAACTTTACAGGTAGCCAGTGCAGCTGAGCAAGACAGGGGGTAATGTGATTATGTTTTTTACATCTGGTAAGGATCCTAGCAGCGGCATTATGAACCAGCAGCAAACGGTTTATGGTGCGTGACGGAAGACCACCATAGAGAGAGTTGCAGTAGTCAAGTCGAGAGGAGATGAATGCATGACAGAGTATCTCTGCATTTGGGAGGGAAAGGTAGGGACAGACATTTGAGATGTTTCGAAGGTGGTAGAAGGAGGATTTGACTACAGAGGAGATTTCGGCATCAAAGGAGAGGTTACTATCCAGAAGTACATCAAGGCTTCGTACAGTGGGGGAAGGCAGCAGCAGACAGTTTCCGAGGTTCAAGGCAGCAATATTGAGATTCTTGAGTTGAGTTTTCGATCCTACTAGAAGAAGTTCAGATTTGTTAGTGTTGAGCTGAAGGAAATTGGCAAACATCTAGGCCTCGATGTCTTGGATGCAAGCTGAGAGCTGGACCATGGCAGAGGGACATCCAGGGTCGAGTTTTAGGTAGAGCTGGGTATCCTCTGCATAGGAGTGAAACATGAGGCTATGTTGGCGGATGAGGTGACCCAAGGGAAGCATGTAGATGTTGAAGAGATGAGGCCCAAGAACAGACCCTTGAGGGACACCGCAGGTGACCGGGTTTGTGTCACCACTGCTTCCATCATAGAAGACAGATTGCATGCGTCCAGATAGGTAAGAGGACAGCCAGGAGAGACAGGTTCCAGAGATCCTTGCATACTTCTGAAGATGGTCAAGAAGAATGCAATGATCTATGGAATCAAAAGTAGCAGTTAGGTCAAGGAGTACAAGGACAGATGGAGCAGCAGCATCACATTAAGCAGAAGATCATTTACAATCCGGAGCAAAGCAGTTTCAGTACTGTGATGATGTTTCATCAGCTGGCTGGCTACAACCCTTTCGAGAGTTTTGGAGAGAAAAGGAAGATTGGATATGGGACGGACGTTAGATAAGACAGCCAGGTCAAAGGAGGGTTTTTTGAGCACTGGAAGGAGCAAGATCAGAAGCACAGAGACAGATGAGATTTGTTGGCCAGGGGTCCAAGGGGCACGTGGCAGTAGTTGATTTCAACAATAGGCTGGAGTCATCAGTAATGGAGAGAAGGAAAAGAGAGCAGGAGGGGCAATTGGGGGGGGGGGGAGTCACGGTGGTCAAGTACTATACTGGATTTGTGGCAGGAGCGTGAATAAATGTTGTCGATTTTGTTCCAAAAGAAAGAGGAGAATTATGGCAGGTAAGAAAGGAGGATGATGGGAGATGGATTTATTGGTGGCTGGATGCAGGATTTGATCAGTGGTTTTGAAGAGAATATTTGGTTTAACGTGACCCATAGATGTGATTTCTGAGAAGTACTTCACCCTGGCAGCAGCGAGCGCACGCCTGTAACAAGGCCTTTAGCTCACACAGGATTATAATTCAAAATGTTTCATCCCCTGGGTGTTCGTGCCAAAGGAAAATCACAGGATTGTCATATATTTTCCTGTGACTTTAAATCTAAGACAACAGAGGATCCTCAGTCCATTCCTTTTTGGTACAGCAGGTCTGGTGACTTGGCCTCTCCTGCATGGTCTGGTGCTGTATACTATGGAGACCTTTCTTGTTAATGTGAAGAACAAACAGCTCACTGCACCCTCTAGTGGCAGTAGATAATGTTTTTTACTTTGTTTTTCATAACACCATTCACCATTTTAACATTCAGTAACTTTATTTCTGTACTGAATATTCAGAGTTATTCCACATTATTCTTACTTTATTCCAGATACCAGAGTTCTGAATAACATGTACGGGGTGCCTAACTATAGACCTCAACTCACATACATTAGTGCCTTACACATCAGGGCCAAGGAATACTCTTCTAGGGGTCATTTGTGATAATGCTCAACCCCTAGATCCCACTGTTGTCATCACTGGCACACTCAACCTTATCAAGAGAAATGACTTCAATATCGTCGTGCCTACCAGCACACACAACTTATCCAAATACCTTTTAACGCTCGATAATAATGCCCTGTTGCAATATGCTCTGTCACAGTTTTAACATATTTTCGATATTTGTGTGACGTGCCTTCAGACATCAATTCAGCATAAGTGGTTGTTATAATTACCAACTTGCTTGTCCAAAAGACATACAGTATGTTGGCGCCATATACCACAACAGAGAAGCCTTTAACCTGAAACTGACACCCCCACCCCCCCCCCCCCAAAAAAAAAAAAAAACAGGCTGCACAACATTTGAGACAAGTGTGCCAGATCACAGTTCCCAAGCTTCAAAATAAACAGATTCTGAAGCTGTATACAAAAGAATCTACCATGAGTGAAAATATGTTGTGAACTGTTACAGCATGTGAAAGCATGTAGATACATATGAAGAAACACTTAAACTTAATAAAATTAAATGACAAATGTTTCAACTAGTTTTCTCAATCTCTTCAGTACGGTATATGGGTGGGTTGTCACTTGCAGCAAGACAATGTCCATAATGGGTTTAATGCCATTCACTATAAAGTCCACTTGCAGCAACAAAAAGACTCGACTCCTGAGTGAGAGGACTTCAGTCTGTTAAACACACCTGGGTAAATTACAGCATACTTTGTGGAATCAAAGCCTCAACAACAAAAAAACTGAAATTCTAGAGTAGACCACATTACAAACAATTGTGTGACTCCAAGAATGTCAGCATTGAAATGATGGTGGTTGAATTCCAGAAACATCCTGACAGGGTGCACTGCTTATTCAACCCTAAGTGGAGGTAAAAATCTCTGAAGACATTTCTAGCACAAGCACTACTGTATACCTAACAAACACAATATAATGAATTTAAGGCTTGGTAAGCTAGTGCAACTTAATAGAACTTTGCTGCAGTATATTTTGTGATTAAGCCTGGTTCTTACATTTTTAGTTTCCGTTGGTGTTGCCTATCAGCACACAGAGCTTATGATCAGAGAGACGGGTATAGCATTCCCTCTCCTTGGCAACCACTGCATTCAGCTCACAAAAGGTTATTGTGACAGAAAGGCAACAATTATCTGAAAGAGAGTGTTTGTTTATAAAGCAGCATTTCAAGGAACTAGCAAACCAAATTCGTAACTACTTTTAAACTTGAACTCTTCAGTTGTTGGCACATTTTCCATGGTAAATGAGTCCAGGTTTTGTTATTAGATTTCTTTTCAGCATTAGCTCTGAGTGTGTTGATAAGCAACACCAATAGAAACATTTTTCAAAAAATGTGCTATGTTTTTTTTTTTCACACAAAAACAAACCTCTTTCTTCATTAAACAATTTGTTCTTTCAGAAACTGAAATAGACTTCTTGCTGTTATTATTTCTTTGACATGTTGGCTTGAATGTTCCTTTCATAGTGGAACTTAATTTGTTGTTAAAATTGTTACATTTCCAAGCTCCACTTACATACATGTACATACTAATTTAACTCAGATAAAGGTGTTTTGTAAATTTAGTTGCTTGTCACATGAGGTGTGTTTAAGAGCTGACCAGCCTTAGCTCACATTTGTGTCACGTGACAAAGTATGTTTACAAATCAATGCATACATTATAAACAATTTACAAGTTATGACAGAATTAAACTCTTAAAATGTAGATGAACAGACGTATAGTGTGTGTTGTTGTTTTTTGCCAAATGTAAAACGATTTTGAATAATTACTTATTAATCTTCATTTGTGAGACAGTATAATTTACTAATTGAAACCCTTGTTCATATTGTATGAATGATCGCTTTACTCTTTTTTTTCAGATGCTTGTTTATTCCTTGGGTATGACTCTTTATTGGTGTGTTGACTACCACGTTCCTCAAAACCAGGTAAAACACATTTATAACTGAGCTATTTGGTTTTAGTTTTGTAAAATTGAAGGCATTTTACCTCTTTCAAAAAACAGGAGTAAATGCTTTGAAAATATGGCCATTATGGCTTTCATAAAACATAAAATTACAATTTGTGGTCTGGCCTGCTCCTCTGTGACAAAATGTTTGTCTGCTTTCAAATGTTACAATGTTGTGTGTGTGTGTGTGTGTGTGTGTGTAAGAATGCTTCTAAGAGTATTAGAGTGTGTTAAAGCCAGAACAAGTATTGATTCGGTGTAGTTGAATATTCTAACAGGGAGAGTAGGAAAAGAATACCTGGGTATTGAATATTTGAACCATTTGGATAGTAATGGGATGTGTCATGATAGTTGTAAATAACTATGATAGAGCTTTAAATGTAATGTAAGTCCTCATACTGTATGTGAATGCCATGTTAGCATGTGTCAAGTAATTATTGCAGCAGAAGGCAGCATACAATAACACCCTTTACGCCTCCTGCCCCATAAGCTACTTTGAACTGTTGTGTTATTAGTGAGGCAGCAGAATTAGCCCGTATCATGTTGTACGCACAAGCTGTGGCTTCCAGGCTATGAATTGTGGGATTGCTGCTGACTTTCATCTGTTTTACGTACATGTTCTAATTTTAATATCATCTTCCTACAGAACAAATGCTCTTTTCTCTTACAGCCCATCAAACTGAGTGATCCATTGAATTGCCTTTTGCTCAGCATGTGTGAAGACATGGCCCAGAGGAGACTGAATCTGCAAACTATTTTAGAAGTTTGTGAAATACATAATAAAACATCTGTTTTACACGAGCCTAGCAGGGTTATCAAACAACTGGTGGAAGAAGTCCTTCAAAACTCAGTATGTCATTTTATATAACAAACCCAATTATTTTCACAGGATTTTTTGATCCGTAAGACACCATGCAGCTGCCAACTACAGTTCAAAGGAATATGTTTTAAAAATGCAGAATACGTTTATTTTTTTGTTAAGTATAGTGCTATTTTCATGACACATGAACCAATTAAAGGGTACATAAGGACCTTTTTATTTTATTGTGTTACATGTTCCCATGTTCTCACATATGTAACTGAGATGGATTTACCAGTGGATGATGAGAAATGTGGTTCTGAGAGGTCCTTGGGAACATGTAATAAAATAAAAAGGTCCTTATGTACCCTTTAAGTATAGTATTAAAAGTTGTATGGATGAAAACCTAGAGAATCCTAGACAATGCCCTGCAGTCAAATATTTACATATTATTCTATATTTTATATTATATATTGTTCTGTAATTTCATAGTTTATGTTTATATAAAAAGGTACTAATCCTATTGTTTGTAAAACTAGTGAAATATTTGCAATGAATATGTAAAAAGCATTCTTATCTTCGCTTGACGTAGGTAGACCATCTGTCCCTTTCAGAAAATCCAGTGCCCATGGGTGATCGGACTCAAATAATCAGGCAAAGACTTCATGGTAAATTTGGACTTTTCCTCATTTAAGATTATAAAGTAAGGTTTTCCAGACTGGCTTTGCCTCCATGGTTCTGTAGCTTTGAACATCCATTGCTTAGTTTTGGTGGATGCTGATTGGCTTGACAGTGAGAACAGAAATCGGCTGTTGATCTTCAGTCCTCCTGATTGGTAATTGGGTAACATTGGGTAGAAAAAAGGTGTTGAATTTGGAAACAACTTAAAAAAAAGAAGATTTGCAGGCTCTCCAATACTCCCTTTTAATATAGTAAATAAAAAATACAAAAATGCCAGAAAGTTACTCCAAAAAGGTTTGATATACTTATTATTTAATTACAGTGCATTATATTGTTCTGTTATTAGGAAACAAATATTACAACTAAAAATTGTACGTAGGGAGAATGGATATCTAGTTATTCCCACAATAAGATTACGGATGAACCTAGATTAACCTAAATTGAGAACAAGCTAAAGCCAGTAGATAGCTACTTATGTCAAACCATGTTCTATAGTCTAGCAATTGTTCAAAGCAGTCTATGTTGAGTTTGGATTGCCTTTGCACGCGATACCCATTAACTCTGAAGATCGTCATTTAGTATTTGGTCTAGCTGTTTGCAATGCATTTACAGGTAGTCACAGACCTCATTCAGGGTACAGTGACACAAGCCGTGCTTCTGGAGAAAGTTTGTCTACAGATACAGAAACAAAGCAAGGTGCGCATTTACAGGAATTTTACATTCTATATTCAAACAAAATATTTTTTCTAATATATGATTTTGATTTGTTTTCTAAATTATATCTACATGTTTTGGTGTGTATCTCACTGCCTTAAGTAGTTTGTATTAATGAATAAGTATATAGAGTACAGTACATTTTATTACTCTGTGTTTGGTTTCATTTAAATTATCATAGAATTTTTAAAATGTCATTTGCCTCAGGGAGGCATGTAAATAATGACAAGAGGAATGACAGTAGATTTAACTTTTTTTTTTTTTTTTTAGCAAAACAAGAATTAACCACATGGTGGCTTTTTTGGCACATTATTTAGTACCTGATATTTTTGCTATAAAACTGTAATTCAAATTTGAATATGTTGTGTATATGTTGTTGATCACAGAATGTTAGTAGATGGTAAGCCTGGATTTTAATGTAAGACCAGACATTATTACATTTATATTTTAATAATATCTACAACTTTGCAAATGTTATATCGGTTTTAATAAATAGGCCCAGCTATAACTTTTAATGTGAGCTGCAGGGAATGTATTTGTGGTGGGGGGGGGGGGAGGGGTTAGGGTTCATGATCTTTTTGTGGATAGGCAGAGAGCTGAACATATTAATTGGAGAGCTGAGCCGTTGCTAATAGTAGCCGAGTAATTGAATTGATGTCATTGCTTTTCAGGAAATACGCATCAGCCTTCTGCTTGGGCATCTGATAGTAAAAGATTAACAGCCAGCTCATTTATGGCATGCCCAGACAGGTATGAAAAAATAACTAACCAAAATTACTTTGTATGTAATACTCTGTATACTGTACAGTACGTGGTTATTATATAGTAGGTCTATTCGCTAGTAGCAAGAAAGGTAATCAGTGCTACACCAGCAGACATAAAGAGCCAGTATCATGTCTATATGGAACACAATACCTACGAGATGTATTAGACCTTAACATATTCTCCTGTGTTCACCTGAAAAAACCTTCTGTGCTGTTTGGTATTACAGTATAAGCAGCGTTATTATTTAGAATATTTAACTGACTTCATACATGACATGCCTAGAAAACACAATAAATAATCTGAACAATTTATTACCAAAAGTGATGGAAAGATGTGGCAGGTATTTGAATAGCAGTTTACCTCTATTGAGGTCAGCAAGTAAATCTTGATGTCACAAAACAAGTTGGCCCCACTTCCCAGCTGCGCGTCGATTTTAATATTTTTATTTCCGGTCGACAATCTATGAAAGGATTGATCAGGCCTCTCTGTAGGAGTCAGGTCTCTTCTATACGAGAAAACAACAGAATACCAAAACACTTTTTCATGAAAAGAGAATGTACATACAACACTTTGAAGGTTTAAACCTTTAATGTATCATTATAATGATACTGGCTCTTTAAAAACAAACATTTATAGAAAAGCACCTGCTAGAGAAGGACACTTTTCACTAGGAATTACCTTCTATTACAGGGTTGTATTGATTTACTGAACTGAAACTTCAATAATTAGATGTATTTTGTAAACAGAGCCACGATGGGGATCCAGCAGAGTGCAAACAGTTGTGGTTGGATGAATAGAAATTCCCTCTTGGAAGTTCTTCATCACAGTGAAGCTGGGTCCCCAGGAACCGCAGATTATTCTGCTAATCCACCCAAAAGAAAAGCAAAGGTAGTCACTTAGGAACTTGCATTGAATGTTACACAGATAGGAATAATGTACAGTAGACACAGAATTATCCAAACTTCTGTGGCGACCCACAATTTGTTTTGATAATTATGTTGAAGTCTGAGATGCTTTTACAGTGTTGGCCAATATGACTAATGGAGTGCCATCTGAATAATCTCAATAGGACAGATTTACTGTACAAAGCTAAATTGCTCTAAAAAAAACTAACAATGTACAACTCAGAATGTTGTTTTCATGAATTTAACCAAATTTTAACATGAACATTACGACAAACAAAAGCTTAGTATGTCTGTCCCAATGTGTACTTTATACAGTAATTTGGAATGATTAATGAATGTATAAAAAAGGCCAGAGCACTGAACCACACTATTCAAACTGTATGTAATTATAGCCTAATACTTTTTATTTCTTTAAAGCATTTAGGGCCTGAGTTCCATCGAAAACCTGGAGAACCACAAACAAGCTTGGAACTATCTGGATCAATTGTGGTAAAAAAAAAGATGGAATCCTGGTTTTCAGTTTGGCTGTGTAATTTGTTTTCTACCAATAACACATTTTCTCTTGATCATTTTTCTTATGTTTTGAAATTATTTATTAAAATTAGTTATTCAGTATATTCTCTCCTTTGGTTATTTGAAAACATTTTGATATTCCACTTTGTCTTCATAACAAGTCTGTATTCCCGTAACAAGATTGCTTTTTTTATAACTTTCAGACAAAGAAAGGCAAGTCTGGTTACTCGCAAAGGGATCTCAGTGTTATTATGCCAAATGGACAGTGTATTGAAGTGAAGTGTGATATCAAGTCTAAAGCTAGAGATGTCTTTGACTTGGTTGTGGCTCATGCAAATCTATTGGAACACTTCTACTTTGGTCTCGCTTTCATTGATGGTAAGTGAGTTTCATTAACTATTTAGTTAAAAAAAAAAACAGAAGAAAACTCATCTATTGCAGGGGAGTAGGAAGTATTTATGTGATTATGAAATGTTGTATTATTCAGCAATGAACTAGAAATTAGATTTCAACTGCAAAACATAAAGAAAGAAAACACCGAACAGGGTGTTGTTACAATCAAGAATAATTATAAATGAATGTGGTTGTTTAAAGCCCCTATTCAAAAGATTCTTAAAAAATAGGAATATGACATTTTTGATTGGCATAACTTTCTTCCAAATGCATTCAAAAACATTGATAAGGTAATTCCATTGAAGCATAAAATTACAGGATTTGAGTCAACCAATAGGATCTTTTTATTATTATTATTTAGCTACACCTAATTGTGTATCTGCCCTGCGATGGACTGGCGTCCCGTCCAGGGTGTAGTCTCGCCTTGCGCCCTGTGTATGCCGGGTTAGGCTCCAGCTCACCGCGACCCTGTAAAGGAGTAAGCGGTTAATGATAATGGATGGATGGATGGAATAATTGTGTATCTTTTTTACAATTAACACTCTAACATACACACTACTTTAACTTATGTCTGAAAATATTCAAAAACTGACATTTTAATAAAAAAACAACTTACAACTAAAAAAACAGCAAAACAATATATTACACAGCCAATATTTACATTTCTTATATCTATATGTATAATAGATGGGCTTCATGTTTCAGTGCCGTACGTTCTATGTTGTTATCCGTTAGTGCTTCAGCTTTATTTGGATGATTGCCTTTGCCTTGTTTTAATTTCCCATTACTCTCCAGTTTCTCTGAGATACGAATGTACCAGCTTTACATCATTTTTTTTTTTTATGTATTCTCATTTTGTTGATCATTAATTAACATTTCTGTATTGTGGGTGTTGTCGAGTGATTGAAAACAAGACATTTTGTGTTTGAATTGAAAGTGATGGTCTCGAGGAGTCGAATGGATCAAAGTTCAAATATATTTTCCTGTAGAGGAATTATCACTTTTTGACGTCACTACTGTGGTATTATGCCTTTTTTCGAATGGCTCAGGATGCAAATAGAGTCTTCATTCATGTATAATATATATATATATATATATATATATACATACATACATACACATATACACACATACACACACCTCTAAATGCTCTGTATTGCTGAGTATTTTTTATTCTATTTATTTTTCAGACAATGAGTTTTTCTTTGTGGACCACGAAACCAAGCTGTCGAAAGTTGTTCCCGAAGGATGGAAGAAAGGAGCGCCCGTCCGTTTTACTCTGTTTCTTAGAATTAAGTTTTTTGTGGATAACATCAGTTTTATCCAGTGAGTGAAAACATATGCTGATACTAAAGCCTGCATTGATTAAATATAATCCTTTTGGTTCTGGTGTGTTTGTGAGCTTTGCCTCCGAGATGTTCCATATCAAATTACATGATTAACAGTGTCAAAGATGAACAAAACAATGATCCCAGTTACAAGGCCAAGGAAGAGTACACTGAGGTTCTAGTTGACTTACAGTAGTGCACACCTGTGAACTGTTATACTATAGTAGTACTGTCTTATTTATTTCTTTATAAAGACACAGACTGACTCGGCACCAGCACTATCTACAGCTGCGGAAGGATATCCTTGAAGAAAGGTTGTACTGTAATGATGAGACAGCCCTACAGCTCGGTGCTATCGCTCTACAGGCAGAATATGGGGACTATCTCCCGGGGGTATTTTATTCTTTTGCCAATGTTAGGTATTGTATTATCAGGAAGTGGGATACTCAATGAATCCGCTTTTTAGAAATGATTCACTGATACCTGTTCTTAAATCATTTCCTAACTGAAACTCTTTACAGTTGTAAAAACAATTGTAGTACATTTAATAGAACATTTAAATACCTTTGAAGAGTCATTTCTTTCTGACAAAAAAAACTGTGTGTAATATAGCTAAATGTTCATATTCAGATTTAATACATTTATATAATGTCTGTATTGTGTGGCTGCAAGTTAAGTTAGCTTTTTAGGAAATTAATTCATGTGAAGCAATAATCATTCAACTGAAGGCATATCATTTTTCTGATAAATATATCACTGTATGTTAAGGTGTATGGGAAGAATTACTTTCAGCTGGAGCATTACATTCCTGGAAGTGTGATGGAAAAAATGGCCTTGACATGCTTGAACGAGGAGCTTCCAAGATTACATGCCAATTATAGCAGACTGTCCGCTGAAGAGGCAGAAATTGAATACTTGAAGGTAATAGATTTTATTAAAAAAAATCTATATATAATTCAAGATCCTCAAACTTGGGACATGTGATACAATACAGAATTTTAACACAGTTAATAGTTCAAAGATGTTTACGTTACAACATGTTGTTATATAATAAAAATTAGCCCGTGAAATCTAGAAAAACATTTTTTTGTGTCACCAGGTTTTGCAGCAGCTTCCAGAATACGGGGTGCTTTTTCATCGTGTTACACGGGAAAAGAAAGTTGTGCCAGGACACTTGGTCCTCGGGATATGTGCCAAAGGCATCATTGTTTATGAAGTCAAAAATAATTCCAGGATTGCAAGCCTTAGATTCCAATGGCGGGAAACTGAAAGTATTTCTTCAAGTGTAAGTTTTAACTCAGTTGAAACTGTGAAATATGTGGGTGTGAACTTAAAAATGAACGATACATATATCTACAGTAAATGTGCTTTTGATTCAAGTTACGTTAGTCTCTTGAGCATGGGGAGATTTGAATGAATACTATCCCCTGAATATAGAGGGCTAAAACGTGTTTTAAAAACAATAATAAAATAAAAAGGTGTAGGAAATGCTTTCTTTTTCTCAAACAGAGGAGGAAATTTACTGTGGAGAGCAGTTCAAGTGGGAAAAAGCACGTCTTTCTCACAGAGAGCTCAAAGATTTCCAAATACCTTCTGAGTCTTTGTTCTGCCCAGCACAAATTTCAAAATGAAATGAACTCACGACAACTCACCCTAAACCCTCCAACAGGTGAGTGCAGCATTGTTTTGTATTTTGTAAACTGGAAGTGCTGTAAATTTTGTAAACTGACATTGAGATGATTCACTACTCCAAGCATAATGCTGACAGCATTTGTTTTAAATAATCTTTCTAGAAGAAAATAAATACACTGCATTAGAAGAAAGCATATCAAGGTATGCTGCTCGACACAAAGGACTAGCTCAAAGGCTGTCTTGCTCGGAAAGTGTGCTAAATCCCTCCCATCTGAACCCAATGCCAGGTGATATGATGAGCAAGTCTTGTGATGATATTAGTGTTGAAATGGAGACTGGGTCTGGAGATGAACCACAGATTTGGAGGTAGGTTTATAATATTGATTACCATAATGGAACCCAATTCACATATAATGTTTTTTCAAAAGTCTGTTTATATGATTTATATAAAGCTTTGTATTCATCAGACTGAAAGGAACAGTTGTTTGGTAAAATACGCATGGTGAAATATTAAAAAATACAACTATGTATCCATTAGATAAGAAACAAATGTAGCGTATGCAAATGGTAGTCTGGTTTTGACACAACACATCTGTCTTTTAGCATTTCAGATGCTCTTTCTCACTTAGAAACATACTCCTCGGTGCAAAAAAAAGAAAGCCATTTTGATGGAGCACCCAGTCATTCAAGCCACCCCATATTAAATGGTATGTATTGCATTTATAAAAAGAATTCAGCCTATTGGCAACAGTTGCTTAGAGAGAGAAATACATGTAATACTCTCTTCTAGGTATTTGATGAATGGGCCACCAGGAGTGTGTTCTTTCTGTTTTTGTGTTAAATTACATTAGGACAGAGACTTTCTTTTTTTTCTTTTTTCTTTTTGAGGGAGAACAGATTTGTAATTCCTACTAGTGCACCATAATAGACATAGCTCATTTTCCACCTTAGATAAACTAAAACCCAGGAGATCTCTAGTCTTTATTACAGATATAAATGCACTTCTGTCATCCTATCACTCACAACATCTGCTTGATGGAACGAGATTTACTCTCTTTTCAAGTCAGCGTATATATATATAAAAAAAATGGGCCAATAATGGACATGGAGAGAAAACACATCATGTTATAGTCCTAACACAGAAACCCTACAGTAGGATAGGATTTTCAAGCAATTTACTCCTGGATAGCCATTGCTTTTGGCTTCTCTCACACTGTATCTTGATTACAGTAGGTTTATACACTGAGAATATACACCTTAATTGTTGCATCATTGTATTATTTCAGCTAGATCTTAAATATATCTCTTGTAAGAAGCTTGTTTAATATGAGGCACTCATATTAAACAAACATAATTGCTGTTAACGCTGTACATACTGTGTTATGCAAGGATTCATCTTATACCCATAATTCAATTGAGAAACAGACTGTGTGCCCTCAGGGAAACACATTGATGGCATTTACAGTAGATACAGTACAAAGTGTTTTTTAAAATACTGATTTATTTTTACTTCTGATCTTTGTCTTTTACAATTGTAATGGTAGTAGAGAATCAATCCACGCTCCACCTCTTGTGAGGTAATTTTGTTATTTCATTTTTAAATGAACCTTGTGCTTGTTTTTGAGTTTTTATCTTAAAAGCTGGTGAATTGTTCTATTTTCAAGCATGATCCTTTCAGTTGCTTTTTTTGTGTTTGTGTATCCCTACATCCCTGGGCTATGCATGGATTTGTGAATCAAGACTTGTTGGGGTTCTTGCCTTATCAGAAAATCAAACATTTGTTAAGAGGCATCTGTTTATATGTGTATTTTAGGTTCTCAAAATAAGATGCCAGAGAGAGAAATTATCTGTGCAACGTTGAAGAAGGACCCAAAGCTTGGCCTTGGTGAGTAAATTGAGGCGTTACTACCTAATTTAACCAAAAGCTACAGGGCTCAGGATACAGAGTTTGGTTTATTGTATATGAAGATTAATCAACAAATGACTAAACAGTTCTGAATATCATGCCTTTGTATGTTTTAACTTTTTGGTTAACAAATGAAAAAAAGCTATAAACAATGAAACACTGCATGAGCACGTAATTAATAGAATGCCCCCCTGTAGTTTTCAATCTTTATTTATTTGCTTTTGGTTTATTGAGATTCTTAACTTTTATTTGGATTAGGCTTTATAATTGTTGGTGAAGACAAAACGAGAAAATTAGATCTTGGAATCTTTATTGCATCCATTATACCTGGTGGCCCTGCAGATAAAGATGGTCGTATTAAACCAGGTAACAGTCCCTGTAGTAAAAGTCTCCCTTTACCCTTTTTAACATTATAAATTAAATTATAGTGCAAATGCATTCAAAGGTGTATATTGGTGATCTCTTAGGGATGTTTATTTACCTCAGGTGGAAGGCTGATTTCTTTAAACAAAGCAAGTCTGGAAGGAGTCACATTCAGCACAGCTGCTGGAATCCTGCAAAATTCTCCAGAGGAGGTGGAACTTATTATTTCTCAATCAAAAAGTAGGTTTTAACTCTGATTTAAGTCCATTCCAATGTATTGTCTTCAGTTGGAATATACAGTGTCAGCACAGTTTGAATATTACTCTCTCAGCCATGCATTAACAGGTTTTGCTACTCATAATATTCAGATTGGTGAATGATGCATGTTGGACTTCAGTAGGCTAATCTGACCATGTTGATGTTTTTGTTGCCCCCTACTAGACCATAAAAACATAAAAATATATCAGCAATTGTCTGTAATGCCAGCCAAAACAGCCAGTACCTTACTGTATATTCCAGATCAAATAACACCACAATGGAGCAAGAAACATAAGGTGCAAGGCAACCACTGCAATATAGAAGGAAAATATGACTCCCAAACAACATTAACCACAGAGAACCACTTATCCCTGAATGAACTTGACACAATAACACCTTGTTCTGGAACAAAAGTACATGTGGATCGGATCATGGATACCCAGGTACCAGTCATTTAAAGTACTGCTTTTATTAGGGTCAAGAAAAAGTGAATTTTTTAACCTTTCCCATTTTTATTCCATATATATATATATATATATATATATATATATATATATATATATATATATATATATATATAGCTTCAAAGAAAATATACTGTACAATATCACCTCATTAATGCTTCTACTTTTAGTCATTGCAGTATTGTTACATTAAATAGAAAACCAATTATTCTAAACCTAGTATTGTATACAATGATATAAATCCAGTTAACAAAAGCTACCATATTATATTACTGTAGATGCTCCATGTTTAGAATAGACCTGATTCATTGTATGCCCTAACTTTCCATATAAGTTACGTTGTGTAAACATAAGCACCGCAACATAAATACATTTGATAATATATATTTCGATTTATGATTGTCATAGGATGGTGGACCAGAATCTGTGCTTAAAGACAATGTAAAGCCACGTGAAGTGTACTGTGTGGAACTAAGAAAAACTGATGGAAGCCTTGGAATCAGTGTCACTGTAAGTAATGAATCAAATATGAAAATAGTATCTTATAATTATTCTGCTGCTGGTTTGATGGTTTGTTCTGGGTAATTATCTTATATTACAATGGTATCCCAGATGAGTCTGTCCTTTGTAATATACAGTATGTGCTTATGTCTATGTTCATTTCAGTGTTGCGAAGTGTAAAGTAATGAGCAGTTAAGATCATACAGTAGACCTTTTATTTCAAACGAATTGGTTTTCATCGAAGACAGTATCAAGCTGTTCACACGTCTAAGTATCTCATTAGGCATGTATGTAACAGGCTTTTTAAAATGTATTTAGGGTGGAGTGAACACAAGTGTACGTCATGGTGGGATTTATATCAAGACTATTGTACCCCAAGGAGCAGCTGACCGAGATGGGCGAATCAGAAAAGGTATTTAAAGTAGACAATGAGTTTGTACAGTGACGTGGATTAGTTACTGTAGGTATGTGTGCTTACATGTCATTTTAAATAAGTAGTACCTGTAAATTGGATTACCTTCCCTATAGCACAAACAACACCTGGTATTGAAAGACTTAAGATCTACAGGTATGCTAACAAACTAAAAGTAGGTCAAGTCAAAGCAAGGAAAATGGATGGACTTGAATCACGACTGTACTCCCATCTTGTTGTTGTCATTCATTCTCCCGTGTAGAATGATGATCGTGCTGCGATAGTATATTTTTAACAGCTACCCTGGCCTGATTGTTTCCTATCTGCTAGGTGATCGCCTGTTGGAGGTAGATGGTGTCAGTCTACAGGGTATCACTCACAAGCAAGCTGTGGAGTGTCTGAAGAGAACAGGAGAGGTTTGTTTACAGAAACATGAGGCAGTACACTGTGACAAGCTGTGATAAGCTGGGCCTTTATATATTTTGACTGCAAACTTTTGAATCCTCAATAGATTGTTTGACACTGTACTTTGAAACTAGAATTATAATGTACAGACAATTCACTCAACAAAGGCATTGTGTGAAAGTCATAATGGTAATTGCAGTGCGTTCTGAATTAGGTTTGTCGAGACTGTCTCAGTGTGATACTGTACTATTTTAATTGGCACACTACCTGCGGTGGCTCTAAAATATTGTTATTGATGTGGTAATGTGAAAATACATATGCAGTATTTGCCAGCTACTACTGTAAGCCTAGTGTACCATTGCAATAAATGCAAGTCTAAAAATATCTGACTAAAACCACTCACAGCAGGAATGTTCAGCACATTTTGCCAGAGGTCAGTTATCACTATTGAATGCTCAGTCTTAGATGTCAGAATGTTTCAAAATAAAAATGAACAGAAATGACAACACATACACTATCAACTAAAGAATAGCTCAGAGGACCTACATAACACATTCCTCATTAATACTGAACCTTTATTACTATTATTAGTTTCTTTGTAATAAATACCTGCCACTGATTTATTACATGTCTGCACATGGCAAGTATGTTGTGATACATCACAGGGCATCAGCAGGTTTTGTTAATGTAACGTAAGGTCAGACTGCAATTACCATTATGACTCTGCTCAGACTTGTTTAAATATTGTTGTTATGTTTAAATATGCACAATAAACCATATACCAATAGCTTATTTAATTTGAAAAACCTGAAATGGCGTTTCCCATTCTTCTGTCAAATAAAAACAAATATTGTTGTGAATGCTACGTGTAAATCATCTCCCTTTATCAATGTGTTCAGGGAGAATAATGTGAGCCACATGTGTAACATTGTTTTGTTAGATGGTTCAGCTGCTTCTGCAGAGAGGACAGCACACAGCCGCAGAGAGCCACAGCCCAGGAACCAAGAGAGCTCCTGCAGCCTTTCATGTCAGTCAGATGAGAAAAGACAGCTATGCTGCTGTTTCTATGGCAACACCCTTGTCAGTCAATGTCAAGGACTACAGCTTTGTGACAGATGGTAAGAAATGATAATAAGAAAGGGAATAGTCTTTTAGTAGCACTGTCATTTCAGACAGCGACGCTGACACTGAATTTACAGAAAAATACAAATATAGAACCATTATTCGAATGCCCTGAAGACTGTATTATGTTATAGTTGCATGCAAGTATGGTATTCCTTGCAACAGACATACTGGTATATAGGGGTGTCACAAAGGTGAATGATAAGTGACTGTAAAAGCAGCAATACAAATAGATTTTTTGCCCGTAAAGAATGATGTTTCTACAAATACAGTTGCTTTCATGATATATACATTTATGTCCGCGTCACAAATAACATTTTAGGTATTATATGTAGATATGATGATATGCAAATTTTACTGTACAATATCCATTGGACCCACTCTTTAAAAAAAAAAAAAAAAAAAAATGTTGTATGCTATATATGGCTTAAGGTTATTACCATTATGTTATATTGTGTGCTTTTTTAAATTTCTTTTTTACAGATAACACTTTTGAAGTAACGTTAAAAAAGAACATTAGTGGCATTGGTTTCAGTTTCCTGCAGATGGAATCTCTTCCGGGGGACGGAGGGGGCATTATCAGAATCAAAAGACTTTTCCCAGGACAACCAGCAGAGGAAAGTGGGAAGATTGAAGTTGGGGATGTCATTCTTGCTGTCAATGGGGAATCAGTAAAGGGACTGTCATATCAGGTAAAAGCAACATAAGGACACCTGCAATCAAGACCTGCATTTATTACAACTGTTTAAAATGTCTGTAATCTGCAGATTCCAAGTGTTGCAGAGTTTGTCTGTCGGATATGAAAACAATCACCCAACTTTACATGTGTTTGGCTCTGCAAGTGGAAGTTCCAACCTTTAATGATTAGGCCTCTTAAAATCAAGTAAAAAACAAAAGAGAAAATTGCTGCTGTCGATCCTTTTTTAAAAGGTATCCTAATTTGTTTCCAGTGGAAATAAATGGTTTTTGTTCTTTTAATACAGAAAGTCCTTCATCTTTTACGGGGTGCCCCAGCTACAGTGACACTGTCTCTGTGCAGACCAGCTTGTGGTGTACTTCCAGAAATAGACACTCATGCAATGGTAAGATACAGCCTTTTGTTTACCAGAGGCATATGGAATGTATATTAGTGTTCTTACTGAAGACACTTGTAACTTAGTAGTATAGTAGTATAGTTCACCATTAAATCAAGTCCACAATGCTGCTATGTACAGTATTAGGCAAATATCGTTACGAACAATAAAAAAACTTAATTTTGCTATCCCTGATTTCCTCCTAATTTATGCATTTGCTGAATTCGACCTGTAAATGAAGAAACAAAAAGTGTACCTGACACTGTTATAGTAGATTAAAAAATAATTATGTATGCACACAGCGGTCTCTCCACTGGTATGTATGTTTCTTCACGATTCACTTAAACTGTTAAACCATTAGGAATGTGTTTGCTGTCCAAGGCGTATCCCATAACCCCCCCTGGTCAAGTGTATTAACCTGCTGCTCCCTTGAACTCACTAATGAGGTGGAACTGATCTGGATAATGTGGTTCTGAGACCACAGGGCCTTTGGAGAATGTGTTTGTTTGTTTTTTTGGTCGGTATTATAGGGGTGTTTCAAAATATACTGATTTCTGAACTTGTTGGAACGACATTTTGCAAGACATTAAACTGCTGTCCATCTGTTAAGTTTTAAAGCACATTAGAGATACGCCTATGTCAGATTTTGGTGGACCTGATAGACTGGTGGGTTGCTAGATAGTAAATGGTAAATAAACACAGAAAATTGGGAACTGATTTTGATTATATCCAGAAGTATCCTGAAACTAGAGTAGCTTAGCAATATTTGTAAGACAATGTAGGTTTTATTATGACAGGAATATTGTATTCTGTTTTCCAATTTTATGTAATGAATTTACTCTATTTATTATTATTTGGTTTGTAGACTCCAGCACCTTCCCCCGTTAAAGAGATAAAATCAAGATTAGCTGCCTTCCACCAAACCGATGTCACAATACATGAATATAAATGCACCCTACAACAGCAAAACGAGGAGAGGGCTCAGTACAGAGAAGGTCATTCCAAGGAACCAGGACAGCTGGAGGATTTTACAGTTTCAGACTGCGACAGTGGCTCTGAGTTAGATGAAGGAAATGCCGCTTTTTCACATTGCATTGCAACTCCTCCACACGAGGGTATCCATTTTCGCCGATTGAAAGGAAACACTTCACCAACATGTACTGCACTAGCTGAAGATGTAAGACAAAACTGCTACTCAGAATGTGATTTAAATGAAATCTGTGAAAGGTAATGATTTATGTGTTTATATCCTCAACTGAACTTAAAATAAACAGTTTATATTGAGCTTCACAGTGTATAAAAACAACAAGCCTGTCGGAAAAAGAAAAAAAAAAAGCTATAATGAAAACAGACATGACAAGTGCCCATTCACTGCATATGCTTGTGTGGAAAGAATGAAAAGATAGCTTTTTGGTGATTTCATTGCTAATTTAAAGGTATATGTCATTAATTTCCTTATCTTTATAGTAGCACAACAGAAGACATGGATGCAACAATCACTTTTAGCCAGCGGGGTAAAGCATTGCTTGATGAGGAATATTTGACAATCAGCTCAACATCTGTTACCCCACCTTCCTGTAGTTCTGGTACCCCCTCAACCCTGATCTCTACCCCTCAGCCCCAAGCACTAGCACCGTCTCTTCAGGCCCAGATTCAAGTGGAACAGCCACCCATCAGCAGTGATGAGTGGGAGGATTTGGAGGAGGAAAAAGAGGAAAAGCAGAAAAATGTAAGAGCGCCATAGTGTAGCTCGAAAATGTTAAGTAACCTTGCATATATTAATTAAGCCACATTTAAATGCCTCATTTTATGAAGCATTAGGCACCCTTTCACCCTGCAAGAAAATATTCTGTTTAACTCTCTTGCAATTGCACTCAGACACTGCCAGTTGGCATTAACAAAGGGGTAGTTGCTATGCAAGTTTGTGGCATCACCACCACGTAGTAAATGACAATTTTCCAAAGTGTTCTTTGTCACATCACAGTCTGCTAATGTAGACAAAGAGATCATTTTTAGATTGGTTTACCCTATGGGTGATCGAGTACTTGGCCTTGAATGATAACACTGGCCTTGCAATCATATTGGTGTTTTTCATTTCTGATCATGTATCATTTGTAGTGTAATTAACTTACTAAATATTAAATATTGTGTACTACAGATATACTAGATTTCACAATGTAAAGGACACTAGCGCCACCAATGGGTAGCATCTGGTTATTTTAATACATGTTATAAAGGTGATTTATAGGTATTGCAAACAGCCAAACAATCTAAAGTAATTTCAGTGTAGTTAACATTATTTAAAGACATTGAAAAACACTTTTAGTCAAGACATTTGTCATTGAATTTCTTTTAGTATTTATAAATTCAGCACTATTGAGTGTTTAATAGTTATGGATGAAAAATATAGCACAAAACACTAATGATATATTATTGCATACATCCTCTAAATTACCGTAGTGTTTCAAAAATAACAAATCACAAATCACAAACTGGGCATTTTATATCAGATATTATAAACATAAGCCTCAAATATACAAAAATACAGTATTGAATGGCTTTTTTTGTCTTCAATGTCTTCCTTCACAGAAAGTAAAGTTCAATACAGCTTTTTATAGTAGATCATGAGCTACCTTTCCAAGTTGCCATACAAATATAAAACAAGAAACAGCAACCAGTGCATACATGCATGTGTGCGTGCTTGCAAGATAGCACTCAGTGTGCAGTAATCTCCTGTTAACCACCCCACTGGAGTGCCTTAAATAGTTTCAAAATGTATTCCAAATAATGGGTATACGGTAGCTTTAACCCCCTACTGTGACAAGCTGTACAATCGGTGGAATATACATGTTCAGTAATTATGAAATGTTATTTCCCTTATGAAATGCTGCTTGCATTTCTTTTCGACAGGGTTTCTCCCAGGAATTTGAGCTTTCTGTCACATTAGCCAAATCTCACAGTGGCAGTTTTGGATTTACTATCGTTCGAAGTAAACTGGATGGCTGTTACTACATTCGAGATATTCTGGATAACCCAGCCAAGGCAGATGGGAGATTAAGAGCTGGGGACAGACTGATTGTGGTAAATAATCGTGGGGAAATGGGGACATTTTTTTATAATGCAGCCGAACCATAGCATTGAGCCAGGCACTGCTTTTAATCTGCGAACGTGTGCAGCTTGCAAAGCTTGTACAACGTTAAAATATATCAGAGGTGTATACAAATTCTAATTGACACAGCTTATTTCTTTTCTAAAGAGAATACATTTAAAGAAAATGATTTGCTATTTTAACCTTAAAGCTTAACTATTTACAATATGTTTCAAAGACTTGTTTATGTCGCAGGTGAATGGACAGGATGTAACCTATGTTTCCCATGAAGATGCTATGTCTGTACTGAGATGCACACCTAATAAACTCATGATGACTATTGGCAGAGTTGTCCAGAATCTCAGGGCACCCCCCTGTCCTGAAAACATTCCAGACGTTGTCCTTGTGAGGAGCCCAAGTGGACAGTTAGGTACGAAGTAATACACCTAAAATCTTTTTCTACATGTACCCCACAGTATTACAATACCACAGTATAACAAATGCACATTACATCCGCTTCTACAGTATAGGGAGTTTAATATTTATTTTTTTCTGTCAAGAGTATTTTAACTATTTTTTAAAGTCTGTTTTGAAACACGCCTTGGTAGAGAGATTTTTGAAGTTTGAAAAATAAAATAAAAAATAAATATCTGTGAAAAGCCATTCTTTAGGTGTGAGACTTTCAATGTATTTGAGAAGGGTGAAAGGGTGAAATTGGTGAAGTTTAACTGAAACCGTTGACAAGGCTATCCTTAATACTATTCAAAAATCTAGATTTATTGTGCTTATTGGTTTTGTTGAATCTGTGGTATACCAGGTATTAAGCTAACTGGAGGAATTGGCAGTAAGTGGCAAGGCATTTACATTCTTGAGGTCGTTCCAAGCTCTCCCGCTAGTGAAGAAGGCAGTCTTCAGCCCAACGACAAGATCCTGTACATCTGCGGTAAATGTACAATGGGTATGAGCTTAGAGGATGCTGTGAAGGCTTGTGAGTCAGCCACACGGAAAGTGAAGATCAAGGCTACAAGGTAAACTGACAATTATTCAAACAAAGAACACGTGTTTGCTCTATTGTTGTATAATCGCTTATATAAATCAAAGTGCCTTAAGCAAAGTGCTCTTTGCAGTGTTCCTAGCTATTTATGTACCTAACAGCTGCCTCACATGTATTGCCTGACTAAATGTAGTGTTATTAAACATAATCAGTATTGTCAAGAACCTCAAGTGTTCCAAATTGATTGTAGTATTAAACATTACGTCATTTTATTTACATTTATTTCAGAGATGATCAACCAGTGGTGCCAAAAGGAAAATGGAATGGTAAGATATTGGTCAAGGACTGTTTGACAATAACATTTTCTACTGTAATACAACTAAAAATATATGTACACATTTGCATTACATACCAGCTGTACAGTATTCTGAAAACACTTCTCTTTTTTGTATTCAAGAGACCAGTTTGTATAGTATGTACTTTAATGAGATAGCGTCATTTGTAACTTCATGAGAGGGATTTTTATTCTCAATTTTTAATTTGTTTTTATCATAAGCTAAATATGGGTAATACCGTTTTTGTTTACTGTTGCGTACCCTGATACTTTACTGTGACAGGGCAGTTATAGATTCTAACCTCTGCAGATGAGATAAGGTTAAAAGCACGCACTCAGTAGTGGGATCTGGTTCCTGTCAGTCCAGCCTGTTACATTGGCAGGGCCTTGCTGTACTGTTCTGGGTGACACCGCTATAAACAATCTGCTAGAGGTGGATCAACAAAACATATCAACTTAATATTATAACAAATCTAATGTCTTTCTGTTCAAGCTTACTTTATTCAACAATTATTAGTATGTTAGTATAAGTTTACTAGAGTTGAGGAATATTTAAAAAAAATCGCATTTCACTTTCACAACACAAAAAGTTGCTGTTTGTTGCCGTGATGAAAATGGTAAACCGTATGCACACAGTACATTCATGCTAATTTATTCCAAATGAAAATCATTCCATTCAACTGATGGTGTCTTTCCCCCATTTCTACTCAATTTCAGTGTCATCATATCCTTTTGTAAGCAAATCAATTCTTAAACAAATAAGTCAGCTTTTCTATTTAACCTTTCCTTTGGCTAATTTAATGTACTGGTTGTCAGATACCCAAGGCAGTCTAGCTTTTTGAAAAGAGGTGGATATGCGGCTGAAATGGATAGAATCTTAGACTCAAGATTTTATTCTAGTCAGAAGTGACATAAATGAGACAAAAAGCTGTTCTAATGCCTGCCAAGGAAACTGAGGCTTCACTGAACACTTCATTGGTTTGACATTTGGAGCATCATGTCAGTTTCTATTAGGGGCAGCTCTTTTATTTTTGTAGCTATGATCCTGCTGCTTAAATGTATTGCTGTGTAGATATGTACAGTGTACATAATTCCCAGTATTCCCTTTTGTATTATATGTAGATTTTTAAGGAAGTCATACAAGATCGATTCATTGCAATAGCAACATATACAATTAAAAATAACAAGTACAAAAAAAAAAACAGTTGTTTATATCAGTGTGTTTACACAACCATTGTCACTAGGCACACTCTCAGAATGGCTTAGGGATTTTGAGACAGGTATGATAGGATTATAAACATTATTTTAATGCTAATAGATTTTCGGAATACGGATTTCTAAAAATACCTTCAGTTTTTTTTTTTTTAATGTACATTTCTCATTGTATGATTAAGTGGAAATCAAAGGGTATACATTCTCACTACTCTCTTTTTAAAATACAAATACGTCCTCAATGCATTATATAATCATTCTTAAAATGTTAAAGATCTAAAGTAGTTATTTACAAAATACATATTTATAAAGCACGAAGTTATGTATTTAATAAATGTGCATGTACTATACAGTGCAACTAATGCAAATGTAAAGCAAAAAATGCATGGTTGTGTAAATACAATACATCTTGTCATAGCACAATATATTTGAATGCGTTATGCAAATATATATTTATATGTCTGATGTTGGAAAATAATATATTTGAACAAATGCTTTGTTTCTGAAAACTAGGATTATTTGACTGGAAAAAGGAAATGAAACTATTTGCTTGTTCCGAAGACCAGGGCCCTCTGAAACAAGAACAGCTAAGTGAAGACAGTGAGGATTCTAGTTTCTTCTTTTTGTTGTCTCTGTTCTGTAGTATCACTTATCTGTTGACAGATCGAGCTTGTTGAATTCCGAGGTAGTTTATAACGGGATTAATTATTAGCAAGCTGGCTGCCTCCACTGGAGTATTGAAGTGCATTTTTGCACATGGTCTATTAACCTAACAGATCTATCTTATGCACGTAACTCTAAGAGTTGCTGGGAAACTGCTAGCTGGGAGGTAGAGGTAGAAAAGGGGAGTGTTTAATACCTGGAAGAACAGTACTGTGGATGGACAGTTATCTCAGGAACGGCTCACCAGAGAGGACTTCTTTGTAAGTTTCAAATGAAAAATGGCAATATAAAATATTAACATGTTGGGCCTTTTTTTAAAAATAATAATGGCAATTGCAAATTATCGGATAGGAATAAAGCAAATGTAATACTATTAAACTAGTAAGAAACAACTTGGTTGCAGGAAAGAGTACATTCTGGATAGTTTCAATGTTAGTGTTTTTTTTTTTTCTTCTCCATAAAAATGTGTCTTTGCAGTTGATTTATAAAAGAGGCCATAGATTAATTAGAAATGTATACTTAAAATTGTTTATTGTGTCTTTATTTAACATGAGTTAGCACTCCTACAATTGCATGAGGTAACGTTAACAAGGAATTTCAAAAAGGATTTCAGGGAAGTTGTACTTTAAGGCATGTGAATTAAAATGTTTTTCCTCTGTAGTTACATAGACAATGACTTTAACCAAGTCAATAATTGAACTGGAACATTTCTAAGTATGTTTGTTTCTTCTTTCTACAGCAAAACAGTTGGATGAAGATACTGCTAACTCTAGACAAAGATTATCTAGTGCTTCCGAACATGAGGTTATGATTTGTTTGTCAATATTACATCTCTATTTTAAATTTAAACTGAATGTATATCATCCCTATTTGTCTGTTCCCCACTGTATGTTCAGTGGGGAAATTGTATGACACCTGCTTCCTGCATTAATATTTTATTGCAGGTATTGTTTTCTTTTTTAGACATGTTATATAACCCCTCACACATTTATCAGTGTTCAGTAACCTCTTTAAATAACACAATTATAGCATGATGCCCTGACCATAAAGTATTTTCTTAATCATTGGTTGCTTGTAAAATGAGTAACAGGTCCTGATCATGTGGAAGACTTATTGCTGGCCTGGTTTCTCATTGAAGTGTTCAGTAAAATGACCCCTCGCTTTCTTCTCTATGTAGAGCTGTATAATTCAAATCGAATTCAAAAAGCCGGAAAGAGGAGGCTTTGGATTTGCTTTAGTGGGAGGCAACAATGGAAGTGTGCTTCAAGTGAAGGCAATCAGTCCAGGCAGTGTGTCAGATCTCGATGGGAGATTAAAAGTTGGAGACATTTTGTTAGAGGTACAGTTAAAACAAGGCATAAATAGAAATAGTATGTCTATAACTAGTATTGATCTAATTTCCACCACAACATGTCCGGTAGGACTATACTATCGGTACCTTAGTATTCTGATCAAGGTATAAGAAGCTTATGTATTGGTACTCAGATGTCTAGTCTTGATTCTGTTGTATAATTATGTTCTGTGTTGTTAAGATTTTAACATAGCATTTTATAGCCACCTTTTGTGATGCAAATATTCATTTTGCATAGACTAAGTTACCTTATCAATTCTGAATATTCTCATTGAAGTCGAGTATGATTTTATTCAATTCTAGTGAATAACAGATTTGCCAATTTTCAAAGATTTTTCTAAATGATCAGACTTAAACTGCTGCCTCATCCTCATCAATTGCTTGTTGGCCTGTACAGAAATATATAGGATAAAAAAAGAATTGCCATTTGAAATGTACAATTTAATACAGAACTTGTTTCAGTTTAATAGAGTTGAGATATTTGCCTTTCAGGTAAATGATGATATTGTGTCTGGCCTAAGTCACAGCAAGGTTGTTGAAATACTGCGGAAAGCTGAGGGAGCTGTGAAGCTCACTGTTTGCAGAAATATACTTGCAGATTCAACAAGTGAAAATCACACCATGCAAACCACTTACACAAACACAGAACAGTTGGGTGAGTGTGGCTATGAAATATATTTCACTGTGAGTATAAATATTTTTAAAAAAAAGTAAAATGTTAACTGGGTTAAAACAAATATAATGGACGTGGACGTTGTCAGCTAATATGTTTTCATATGTCTTAATTAAGCTTACCGTTGGATTTAGAAATGGAATAACCCTTTCAGTTAATTCCTTGCTGCTATGTTGTCATGAAAGGTTGTGGTATACCTACCATAGACCAGTGATATTGTGGGTGTTCATTGTATGATTGTATCCAATACTGGTGTCATTGAAGATTTCTTTTTTTTCTTCTAATTCACAGTTAATGACCATTGTAAAGGACAAGGAGGTCCTGCCAACACAGATGTAAAACCAAATTTTAAAACCATGCAAGCATTAGAAAAAGAAGAAGCTGAGGTAAATGAACAGTAGAAAAATCTAACATTTAAAGTATACATTTGTCTAGAATAAACTATATCTGATTTCAAGGATTGTAATGGAACATACAATAAGCACCAGTGCCCTCTACTGGAAAAAAGCATTTTCAACATTCTCCATATAAGTTATACTACTTTTGCATGAATACTGGCCTCAGGTGGGTGAGGCACTGAAATTGGATGAAACTTTGTATAGACATTAATAATAAGATAATTAGAACACATTGTGGTGACCTACTTTTTCATGATACAGCAAGACAGGAAATACTGTTTTTAATATAGAGGCCTCATACAATGGCTGGGGATACCAGTATGTTATATATATATTTTTTTCTTTATTTCAGGAATATACTAACTCCGATGTTTCAGTCCCAGCTCATCAGCAAAACTCCAGCTCAGCACTTTGTGTCCCAGATATACTTCAGCCCAACACAGACAGGTAGAGAGCAATATATATATATATATATATATATATATATATATATATATATATATATATATATATATATATATATATATATATATATTAACAAAGAAAATGTAGAATGCATTTCTTGAGAATATTTATTTCACCAATCAGTTTTCTTCACCAGATGGCAGCAGAGAGTTGATAGTTGAGTTAAAGGAGTCCAGCCACAATTTACTCTGTCACTGCTGTCGTGCAATTTCTGTGCTCTTTCTATACAGAAAGAGCAGCAAAAGTGCAAATATGAAGTATCCACCATAGTTATTATTATTATTATTATTATTATTATTATTATTATTATTATTATTATTATTTATTTCTTAGCAGACGCCCTTATCCAGTTTATAATCACAGTTTAGCTTTTAAATATTTAAAATTTTGTACAGGTATGTGTTTTTGAACACAGATAGAACCAATAATACCTCAAAAGAAAAGAGAACAGAAAAAAACAGGTGATTTTTATTTAATTTTATAAGTAAAAAAGTAATATGCATATGTATATACTGGTGTGACAATGCACATTCCAGGTAATGGAAATAAAGAGGAGGCACCTGTACATACTTGTCAGAGTTACATTTTAAGAAATATATTATTTATCCATGTGTGATGAAATTTAATCTGAGTTCAGGAGCTGGCTAGATCATCCAATTGTCTTTTTCTTGAAGTAAAAGCCAACCCCGTCTAGTGTCAGTCGTTTATAATGTACCCTTTAAACTCCACTGGTAACTCTACCCGTGGTAGAGGTGGCAGTGTTTGATGGGCATCAAAGTGATTGAGGAGGTGCGCTCACCCTTGGTCTTTGAAAACCATCACTTCTCTTTACTGAAAATGAAAACTTTGAAAACTTCTTACTATGCAAGAACCCACAGTTCTGTCCTTTTCCCAGTAGCTCAGATTCATAATAGTCAGCTCTATAACATAATTTAAAAAAAGCTGAAGTCTTATTTTTTCCAGAAGCTTAGGTCCTCGTTCATATATGTATCATGAGACTAAAATTAAGGAAAAGAAAAACAGTGATTCAGATGGATGGAGCAGTGATGAGGATCCACCTCATTCTTCTTTTCGGGAGTTTCTACCATCTACAGGTAAAGACATAATAGTTGATTAAATATTCAGTACCAAGTTACCAATATTCTGTTGAACAGTATGTGTCAATACATATGTATCAATACATTAACATATTTTTCTTTTCATATCATACATGTTTATAAGTTACAAAATGTTGTCCACAATCTCCAATTTAAGCCAAACTCCAATCAGTTAATATTATTTTTGACAAATAACCTTTTTGTGTGAAGAATTTAGGTACTAAATGAGATGTAGGGCCTGATTTTGATGAAGCACGCAAACGTTTGCGCTGGATTTCTCTGTCCTTTTCGTGTTGTGATTTTGAAGGGTTTGAGCTCGGCACTAGGAGGCAAAAGCATCTAGTAGCTGCAATAGTATATATAATAAGAACATTGTAAAAACTTAGAATGGGAACGACTGACCCTGTATTTAAAAGAAATCTCCCCTTTCCTGGTTAGTTTCAGACGCAGTCAACCCCTCCCTCTGCGCCAGCATCAAAATCATTCAAAGTTATCATGTAAATGAGGCCACACCTTGAAGGTTATGGCGACCACTGGCACTAATGCAGACGGAAAAGGACAGGGCAAAGCATGTCACCAAAATCTCAGTACAGGGCACAGGCAGTTTGCTCCCATTTGCTCAGAGTTTTTTAAAATCAAAATCAGGGGCAAACGCATTCAGAGGTTTGCCTCCTTATCAAAATTGGGCCCTTATTGTTTTGTTTACAAAAGTTTGCTGTAGTTTCTGGATTGTTTTAGAAGATTTGGAGTATTATTACAGGAAGTATCTAATATTGTTATTGTTTAATACCAACACAGAATTAATATTTATATTTACGTGTATGTTTGAAATGAAGGCAAAATGATTGTGTCTGAAGAAGAACTCTCCCGTTTGTCTGTGGTGAATCCACTCAGAAATGGGCTGTATTCTGGATCCAGTCTCTGTGTCCTTATTCAAATTCTTCAGCAACAGCTTGATCAACAGCAACCACATAAGGAGTTTATGGTAAATTATTTTCATTTCATCCTGCCCTTTCTAGCATCTTGCCATGTTATATTAGCCTTAGTCTCACCTCTATGTATAATTGATTGTATAACCACACTTTCTCTAAATAGGGTTTGTCAAGTTTCAACCTTTAACAATCTAAAAGAAAGAAAAAAAACAGTAAAAATGTGAGTCAGTTTTTTGTGAATGAGGCCAATGTTTCATTATTTTTTTCTTTTTTTCTTTTAAAGGCCTTGGAACATTTAAAACCAATTGACAACTGCCTTGTAGGAAAAGCACTTGAGAACAGAGACAAAAACAGATACAGAGACATCCTGCCTTGTAAGTTTTGATGCCTACTAATATATAAAAAACATGTCGTCAAAACTGAGTTAAAGACTCCAAGATATTCGCAATGGCACAAGGCACCATAGAATCCTCATAACAAGCCACTAAAACAGGAACTGGCCAAATGTGGGTTCAGGCTTTACTTAAAAAGTGAATTTGCTGAAGAAACTTGAAAACCAACTGTCAGCATTGACAGATCATAGGAATGTGAGGGCATGAATATTCTTTTCTGTTACATCATGTAAGCACTGTTTATACAAAGTGTGTTGTAAAAAAGTGGCACACTAGGACTAGCAAGAGAGACAGAAAACTTAAGTTAGGATTATCAGGTGCTTATGTCCTACTTTGGCAGGTAGCCCTCCTCAATCTGTTCCAGATATGAGTTTTTTGTGCCTGGATCATGTCTGCTATGAAGGAAAGGTTGTTCACAATGAACTGCATTATCAGCCCACAAACCCCAGGCCTTACGCTACTGGATATGCTGCTCTGTGTATTTATTATATTGGCTACTGACTGTCCATCTGTTCTGAATAAAGCGTGAGTTGGCTAAGTGTGAGGCCCAGGTCTTGACTGTTATTGTTATTGGAAATAGTTTCTTTTCAAGAACCCTGATGCCACCCATTGTGGAGGATACCTTGCGTGTATCATTTCCTTCTGTTAAAGTATTTCTCCATTCCTATCACTTTCTGGTCCTGATGTCAGTATACAGTTGAAGTTGCTCCTTTTTAGTAAAGACACCATAAATAGTCAAAACAGTGGCCAGCTTTCTTTGAGGGTTCAATGTGATTGATCTGTGGTATTGGGAATGAGGAGAACCTGAACAATGTTGGATCAAAATGTGTCATTCATTTTTTTTTTTATATATATAAATAGCTTTCAGATATTGTTCCAGCTCACACAACAGTGGTTTATTTAACAGTATAGAGACGTGCATCATACACATTCAGTTATTTTAACACTTATTTAATCTTGCAGATGATAAAACACGGGTCCCTGTTGGAGAACAAGAAGATTATATAAATGCAAGTTACATCAAAATGTCAGTTGGCCCAAAAGAGTACTGTTACATTTCATCTCAAGGACCCCTGCCTGGCACAATTGATGTATTTTGGCAAATGGTCTGGGAGAATAAATCAGATGTGATTGCAATGATGACTCAAGAGGTGGAGCATGGAAAAGTCAAGTGTCATAAATACTGGCCTGACCAACTAAACAAGCCAATGGAAACAAAAAAATACCAACTTATTCTGGACAATTATCAAATTCTAGACTATTTTCAAATTCAAATCATTAGGATGATTGAAAAGGAAGTAAGTGGCATTTTTTATTTGAATTTCATTATTTTAATCTACTTAATTTTGAGCACTGCTGGTATCTCTTCCAAATATTTACAATACAATCAATTATAACTAATTACTGACACCCCCTTTGAAATTAACAGCAGAACTGGAGGGCATTGCTGAATTTCTCTTTTGGATTATAGATCTATTTTATAATGTCTTTCTCTTCTATAGTTTGACCAGTTTAGGTAAAAAAAAAGGGATTTGTCATTCACAACCCCTAAAGACCACTAGCTAGTTATTCTGAGCATTATTTTTGTGTGCAGTCTGCTCTGATTATCACCTTTGATCTTAGACTCCAGAATCTGTTTTGGGAAATGTTTATTTTGCTAGTGATTTCCTTTTTACTTTTATCCTCTGCCAGCATAAATACAGAATACAGGCTTCACTGTGTATCAGCTCCTACAGATATTCCTTAAGGCCTGTGTCATAAAAGCTCTACTTCTGTCAAGGTTATAACAAAAAAATAAAAAATCATTGAATGACAGTTTAATTTTGATTTATAATTGTATTATACACAAATGTGTACATACTCTATTGTAAATAGTAGGGTTGCCACAATCCAACATTTAGAAATAGAATGACTTATTGAAAAATATGACACTAGCATGTATATTATGTAAATAATCCATTAAATACAACATTGCTGTCTATTTGTGAGATACTGTATATATACATTTAGCACTTGTAGAATGCCTCTGGTCGGTGCTCAGTGATTATTGCTAAATACACAGTGTGGTATTTTGTCATATTTTAAAGTTAATTCTTCAAAATGACACTCATATAGGTCTTCATGTAATTCAAGTTTCATAACAGAAAAAACAAGGTTTGTGCTTTGCCATGCTTTTAAATGCTGTTTGAAATATAACAGCCCATGTGAAGCTTAGTTGGCAGCCTGTATAGAAACCATATACCAGTAAGACAATGTATTATGAGACGTTAGCTATTATTGTATCACGGTAATATCATGCTACAGGTATGCCGCACCAGTGCTACACACTGTTATAACTGAAGGGTTTGTATTTGTGTTTTAGAGTGGAAATACACACGTGGTGAAACACTTGAAATTCACGACCTGGCCAGACCACGGCACTCCCAGGTCATCAGAACACCTCGTAAGGTTCATTCGCTACATGAGATCAGTTCAACAATCAGGACCTGGAGTTGTTCACTGCAGTGCTGGAATAGGGAGGTGTGGGGTACTCATCTGTATTGACGTTATACTCAGCCTGATAGAAAAGGATTTCAATGTAAGTGCAGCTATTTCCAACATTAAACTAATAAACAATGACATCATTTCGTTAGTGTTTGTCAGTGTATCATGTCTAGATATGGATATACACTTTCCTAATAAAGATGTATGTCCCGCAAAAGATGAACAGCACTTAAAAGAGATATTGTAAAGTTTCTACTGTATATCTTGACAATGCTTCTCCAGTTGTGAAGAATCTTGGTCTGGGCTTTGCTTTGCAAAAGGCCTTGTAGGTGGAAAATTGATGATAAACTAAAATGATCTTCTCACATATGCTTGACAAAATTAGCTTTGCTTATCTATTTGTTATGACATGTTATGGTTACGGGGTATATTGCTGTTTTTTTTCTTCTGCAGATTAATGTAAGGGAAATAGTGAAGGAGATGCGACAGCAAAGACATGGAATGATACAGACAAGGGTAAATTGATTAGAAACTACAGTGCTATGTTTAATGTAGTCAGTATTTTGTATTTATGTATTCATTCTTTAACCAGTAAAAAAAAAAAAACATTGAAAGGCCTCTTTTACAAGAGTGTCCTGACATGATGACCAGAAACAGACAGCAGTAATATAATACAAAAATATATAAAGATTTAAAATACACAACTAACTAATAAAATAACACAACACGGAACAGCCCCAAAACAGCTAGTATAATTTCCCGATGTCCTGACACGATTGAAATTCCTTCAGTTACAAAAACAGATTATATTTTTATTTTGTATGGAATTTGCATATATAGCATTTTATGATTAAATTACTAAATCTCTGTTAAGTCTATACATAGTACCATTGCATTGAATAAAATCCCACCTAGCAGCTTGATGCTCATGATGTCATGTGTAGGGTAGTAGTTTGGAGACTAGCACAGCATACACTATTGCACAGCACACCATGTTAATACAGAAAACATGTGTATGAGCAATGTGCTTTCATGCTAGGATGTGCACACATTTCCAAATCTCGTGAATATGGAATCCAGACACGGTCTATCTGCTTTCAAAATCAATGTAACATTTAGCATCTTATTTAAGGCCCTAAACCACCATTACTGGATAGGCTTAATTTCTCTTGTATGATGCCAGGGTCGGTGACCAGAATGAGTATGATACATTATATAAAATAACAAATAGCTTGTCATATTATGCCAACACTGTACCATTTAACATTTTAATTATAATGATCTCTTTTTTTCAGGATCAGTACCAGTTCTGTTACAAAGTCTTGGTGGAAGTTCTGCAGGGCATTCTGGAACTTCATGGTAACCAACAGCAACAGCAAAAACTGTTTTGATCTGTGTCAACTTTAGTTATTCCACCGTTTGCAAAGGGCACATTTTGTAAATATGTTTAGAATTATTTTTTGGAAATATATTGTTTTTGTAAATTGTAAGTATTCCCTTGCATATCCTTCAGTGCACCATTTGTAAGAATTTGCACAGCTGAAACCATGTACTATTGTGTATTAATACATTTTAAGCTACAATGCAGGCCTTTTATTCATCTTGTCTTGCCAGTATAACAACGTTGATGCAGTGAGAGGCTTTTGAGTTCCACATATAATGTGCATTGTTATGCAAATTGTTCTGAAGGTGTATCATTCAGTATTGAGATATTCAAAGGGAATACCAGAACTACTATATACAAAATGAACCAGAAGATCTAGGGCCCTATTTAGCAAATATGTGTGCAGCCGCTATCGCTAGGGCAAAAATGACTGCGTTTGCGAACCGCTGCAATAGTGTACAAAAACGTCTCAGGTCTCATGCGTAGGTCTCAGCATAGCAAAACTGAAATCATGAAATTGTGGTATTCATTAAAAAGATGCAGCATTACATTTTCATCAGATTAAAAAGAGGGCCAAACAATTACTGCACTTACTTGCACTTGCTGTTGATATTTCCAAGAGTAAATCAATTACAGTGTAAGTGAGTCCAATGAATTGGTGGGGGCGCAGAAACCAGAGTTAAATAATCACTGAAGTAACAAATTATGAAAAGCATACATAAATGTTAACCAAAAGAGATTCAACTTGGACTAGGGAAACAGAGCAACTAACATTGTGAGGGAACTAGCTTTTTTTTTCTTACTGTACAATATTGTAATAAGTTGTATTCATTTAATTTGTGTAACAAATCATGGACAATTTGAATAATGAATGTCTGATTACTGTACACTGTCTGCTTATTCTTGTTGTCATATTAACTGTATGAGTCCCTTTTGCTTTTAGCGTGTTTTGACTTTGTCTCCTTGTGGAATCAACAATGTATTGGAGTGCTTTTAAACCACTTTTTTTTTTCCTGAACTCGTAAATGATCCTTTCAGTCACAGAGCCTTCCCCATAATGTTTTGTATTAATTGAGAGAGCAAGTAGGTCACACGATTTGAATGGAATGTTAGCAAGTCTCTTGTGTGCCAGCAGATCTCCAGGCAAGTTTAAAACAAGCTTCAAGCCAGGTAAAGACAGATATAGAGAAGTGATAGTTGCCCTGTATTGGGACAACATAACCTAGAATCACTCAGAATGATTGCTAACATCATAGGAAAATTAAAAAAATTGACATTTGATGCTACTTACTCTTTAAGATGCAGAATATTGAATATTGAAATAGTCAGTGGACTCTATGAACTAGTATTACTTTGAGCAATACAACATAGAGTGCTTTAAAAATAGTGTATATTTAATGCATTTGTTTGCATTGTAGGGCTTCTTAGCCCCCCTCTTCCACATGTTTTATATTGTTGAGTATTTCTATCGCTTTAATATTTAACACTTTTAAAACACTTTTGTTGATTTAAAACAACACTTATGTAAAAAATTTTGGAAAACCAGAGAACATGAAATTGTAAAGCATGTGGCATATCTGTGTAGTTACGTTATTTTTCAAGAGATCTTGAATACTGATTAATATATTAGATTTTTTACTATTTTAACTGTTGTGTCTTTTTGGTTGTATCCATCTACATACAGTATATACGTTCCATACGTAATACATTAAAATGAAATTCTTTCCATTCACAAAATGTTTGATTTCATTTTATTTCCAAGAAGGTACCATTACAAGTGCAGCACTACTCGCTTCGATCTTTAAAAGAAATGTCACAAAAGAAATCCTCGAAAATTCTGTAAATGACAAGATATAAGAGCGCATATGCACATGTATAAGCATACTTTAAAAAATCGTTTTTTTGGTTTTTTTTTGGGGGGGGGGGGGGTTGTATGTGTGGTTTAAGTCCAATATTGGTGAAATATCTGGTCTTTCTAACCAACCTTGTACAGCACTTTCTGAGTTCTGAAATGATCCTTTATTTTGAACCTTGTCTTAGTCTTCTCATTGATTTTAAGTAATCTTCTGTGCTCCTGTAATAAAACAATAGGTAAGCATTACTTATTGTAGAAAAGTACATTTGTATAAAGTGAAATTTGCTATTATGAATGTACAGACATGCATAATTAATAACATTTTGTACTGTATCTTCCAGAAACAGTCGGGTTTAAAAGCAAGTTCTGAGAACAACATAAAAATTACCAGTTGAAGTCAAACATAAAATGATCAAATGCTCATGTAATGCTCATTTTATTAGATCAATAACTAAAATTTTACTGATGTCAATTTGAATGATTTCAAACCAAGATGCCTGGTGCTGTATCTGTTTCTTCCTAACAGTACTGGTAATAGTAATGAGCTACTGTATTACCTTTTGCATTTCAGCCAGAATGTGCTTGTCCTCGTTTTGCAGGGCTCTGTGATTAATTAATTTCCCATAGCTGTTTTCTTTCTTGCTCTGGTGCTGTAAGTTGTTTTTAAAAATACAATATTATTAAGTACTGTTGTACTGAACAAAGCCACAACTAATAATACAAGTATGCATGAAATCCCTCAATGTCATTAATGTTCCCTGCATATAGAGATATTTATCATTATCATTAACATACAGTAATATAATTCAGTTCCAGCCCTTGTCACCCCACGCAACCCAACAGCCTGGCTATACAACATTGTTCAAATATTAACTCAAACGCACTAACTTCAGCTCTGTGGCCCACAGACCTAATCTTTGGGATGCCCAAACTGCAGCCCACCGCTGTAACATAGATGCAGACAGTAGTGTTCTAAACACTGATATACTGGTGATTCTTCTTAGTGCTAAATAACCACTGAGAACTATATCAAATATCAGAAGAAGAAAAGGCAATCAAATTAGTGCCCTCCCTTAAAATACATAACAGCTGATTTTAATCAGCTCCTTAGAGGTAATTTCAGAAAATCTGATTAGGGTCCATACATTTCAAACAGTGTATTTCCACTAGTAATCTTTTTTCACTTTGTATAGCAGCACAGTGAGTGCAGGGATGATGGCGAGCCTGGAGAGTGGGAGGAGAAGGCTTCACTCATGCTATAATATATGGCATCCCTATATGGCTTTCTTTTCTGAAAGTGAACATAGTGTTGTCTTAAACAACAACTATCCAACCGTAAGCTAATTGATAAGTCTCCTCATTGTCTGTGGGCAGCTTGCCTCTGAAAAGAAATAATATTTGGGCATAATGTGTGAGCCTGCATGCTTAAGTCCTCCTCGTTCATCTACAATGTAGATTATTGCTAAGGTTGTTAGACAACCCAAATGGTCTGCACAAAACATACGCAAATAATCTAAACAATGTTAGAACAGTATATTTACTGTACCTTATATAATTCTGATTCCTCTTTACTCAGCAGCCAAAGTAGTTCTTCTTCTTTTCTAAGGGCTTCAGCCATGCCCCTATGTATCTTACAGACAATAAAATCATGTGTTATAATTAAGTCACTTAGACTACAGTCGTTAAATTGACTTTAAATCAACTGTTACCACGTACTTGATTTGAGTTTTGCTTTCTCAATCTGCAGAGTTGTGCTTGAAGATCGTCCACTTGGTTCTTTTGCTTCTTCCATTCATATTCAGATCTATGCACCTCACTGGACAATTTGTGTTCAATTTCTGCAGCTCTGCAAACCAGCTTCTGTTGTGAAGAAAACAAAAAATGTTAGTGTTATTCTTTGATTCTATTACAAAACTACAAAAACACGTTTAATGTACTGATAATAATATGGTAAAAGTATTCTCTTTTTATGTGCATGCATATATTCTCTCAAAGCATCTTTATACTGGGGATGTCATACAATGCAAACTAACATGAAAATACAAAACATGAAAATCACACTCGACTATTGTTTAAAATCCTCCTATTTAATCCAGTCCTATTTGACTTACTATACAAGTTGTGCCCTTTATTAGCCACAAATACTTGTAACAATGTGAGATTCCAAAATATCTGTTCATCCAGACACATTGAGATGAAAGCAGATGGAATGCTTCTCTCTTACTTCTATACATTGAATTCCATGTTCATGTGCCTTCAGGTCGTACTCTTTTTGAGATGATAGATCTACTTTCTGTTGAGGTCTTGATAAGGATGCACCCCTGTTAGTTTGAAGCTTCTTGACCAAACGTTCTCTTACAAGATATGGGTTCCTGTATCTTTTAGAATCCAGAAATCCATCTGGCCCACATTTGCGCTCTTGTTCTCTAGCAAGTAAGCACAAATGTTGTCAATTAGTAGGACGATAATAGTGCCTTGTGTCCTCAACAGTATACTTTTTATTTACAATATGACTGACATAGTCTTGCCATGAACTTGTTCTCTTGACTTGTCATTTAGGTGATTAATTGCTCTGTCTTTGAAAGCTGCACTGTGATAGACACAGAGCTGCTTTTACATTTGAAAACTGGAGATAACTCAATTCTTAGCCGTCTGTCTTCTGATGTTTTTAACACAACGAATAAAACTTTCATGCAATTCTGCTTTGGTGTCAGGTTAAGCAATCTGGTTGTCTGCCAGTTTAATATGAAATAAGATGTGGCTGAGTGATGAATTAAAAATGGTAAAGTCATTTACAGTGGTAGTTCCCAAAGTTCTTGATTTACAAGCCCCTTGAAAGGAATTGAATTATCTCACAACTTCCTGGTAAATGTAATGATGGTTGATGTAATAGAAGAATACAGAGGCTCCTTCTTTTTTTGTTTAAATAGCTTATATGTCAGCCAGCTCACTGATGTAAAATGTTAGCCAGGCAGCTGTAAGCATTTTATTCACTGAAAATTCTGTTCATTTTCAATGTAGCGCTTAGCTATAATTGAGCAGATGTTTTCAAAGGGTCATAGACACATTAACATTAATTTCAGAACTATTTCCTTATTAAAGTTTCTGTGTTAATGTGTTAAGTGGCCCCTGTAATTAAAACTAGATTTGTGTTTTTATTCTAGAGTCTGGAATTTGTCAGCTTCAAAAATAAACAATGTGATTAGTCTTAGCATTCTGTCCAGGACTATTTTAAAAACAGACACCCCCAGGGAAATAAAGACAGAACAGCTAAACAATATTGAAATCGTTTACAAGCAAGAAACCATAAACAATTACAAGGATACCCACATTTTAATTTACATTTGATAATTATAAAAAAGCATGCCTAGCTGTTGGGATATGAGCATTATATACAATTGTTTTGAGTCATGCATTATTTAAAGTTTTTTTTTTAACAGTTTGACATTCACAAAACTGTTCTAGAGTGTTACTGGCATATAACAGTTAAAATTAATTAAAAAAACAGACTTTCTTTTCATTCTTTTAATGACTCAATCACAGGCAGGTGTTACCCAAAGCTTTGATAAAGTAGTGGGCATTGCATGCTGTTGCTTGCCCACTTTTAACTTGCAATCACTATGAAATGCGGCCTTCATTTCTGGTTAAAATATTGATAGTCACAGCAGCTGCTTTTGGTTTAGTTTTAGTTTCACTGCAAGGAATTCACAGAGCATACTATTTGTTTCGCAATTGTATGAGCACGTTTTACTGTTTAGTGCAGTAAATGCAAATACTTACAGTAGAAACCCTGCATAGTCTGTTGAGTTTTCACAACTTGTTTTGACTCTGTTGATACTGTCAGCTCGCTGTATCACTTTGTATCGCTGGCTCATCTTAAACTGGTCTCAGTTATTTCAAGTAGTGATATATTCTCTTTATGCTGGTAAAAAATCACACAGTACATGATGGAGAAAAAATAACACAAGCTTATTTAAAATTCCTTCAGTCAAACGCTTTTAATATATTTCAAAGGGACGGAGCCAAAAGCAGAGCAGAGTTTACTTTTTCAGGAGTTCACCAATAAGCGGGAGCACCAATAATAAGCATTAGAACATGTCTGTTATGCAATGGAAATATAGCACTGCAGGCTTTGATTTGATTCATTATAAAATGTGATTTCCATTTGCAGTTTACTTCTTTGCCTTGTAATATTATGTTAACATATTAAGTGAAAATAAGTTAAATCAACTGTATGACTGATAAATGTGTAACAATATTCAAGTGATTTTAGCAGGAGCTTGTATCCATTGACTTCTTTATATTGTATTATTATATCAAGCGGATTAAACTTTGGCACAATGACTTTTTTCTGTGAAAACACATTGACGTCTTTAATGGTTTGTGTAATAGTTATTGGAAAGAGGAAATAACGAAGGAATATATAGTAGTTCAAAGCAAATCACTAGGGATTTCTGTCACTATACTTTAAAGACTGTTTTAATAAATCAGTTTTTTTTTTTTTTTTTTCAAGACTTGTTACAAAAACCAACAGTCAGCAGTCTTGAATATAACAGCATAGCAAAGTGCAGGGAAGCACATTAACTGTGCATAGTGCAGTATGAGAAAAAATGGGAAAACTACAAACATACACTGGTAAACCTTTATCATGGATGTTTTAAGTTGCCCTCCCCAAGCAAACTGCACTACGAAACTATAGCTGTCCTATTCTAAACTGACATAATGCAATTTTAAAGTGTGCTTTAAGGAGGAAAAAGGGACTATATTGAACAAAAGCCAGCCTTACCTTTAAAATGAGTTACAATTTAGTCAGCATTCGAGTTTAAGTGGCCAAATATGTAGCAGTCTAGCTGGCTGCTCATCATCTGGGACTTGTGTGTTTGTTTTTTTGTTTTGTTCTTTGTGTGAGGCTCCCTTGGCGTCGCCGTGGTGACAGCACATTAATGCACAGAACAGCTATTCATAGAGCAATGAATGGAGCGCCAGTATGCGGGTACTTGCCAGTATTCAAACAGGAACAAGTCAATAACAGCCTAGCATGATAAGGGAATGCTCTTTATTGTTTGCCTGGGTTCTAATTATTGTTTCTACGTTTTATTTTGAAGACAAAAAAGCACATTCCAGATCTGTGAATTGGAGCCAAGAGCATTTTGTCTGACATGTGTGGGTTTAGTTTGAATTAGTCAAGGTTTTTTTTCCCCCGTTTTTGTTTTGGATTAGGGTACTTTCCCTTGTAGATCAGTTTAAAAGTAATAGTCACTCCTACCCTGGATGACCTCTTTTGGTAGAGTAGCCTCTAGCTGTGTGGTTACAGGGCTGTGTGAAACATGGACTAGACCCACATTTTGACTCATGTACTGGTCTCAAACCCTTAAACTAGTTTTAGTTACATTTTAAAATAATTGCTGCAAATTCATATGGATTCCAATGGAATTCCTGTTAAGCCTACAGTGTTCTGCTTGAATTTATTATGAATCTGTGGCCATTTTTTGTTGCACTCCTGCATCAAAAGTTATCTTTGTACCTGGAAAAATAATTACAAAAACCAAAAAACAATGTATATACATTTAAAAAAAAAAACGGTACTGTATTTGAGTAATTGCAATTAGAACCACCCATAATGATCATAAATGGGACAGCAGAAAACAAACAATATATGAAATGTGCAACTACAGTACAGTACTTCCTTCTCAAGCTCTGTTACAGTTCAGAAGCCAAACGGAAAGGGATGATCACCTTTGACCTGCATGATGTTCTGTTAAAGGACATGTGACAATCACAGATTTCTTATATATCTATTAAAATTTTTTGTATTTTTTGTATTTTTTTTTTTAAATATGGGGCTATATTCTAAATATGAACTCTCTGCATGTTAGGTGGAAAAAATAATAAAAAATGAAATAATATCTGAATGTAATCAAATTACCGACATTCAAAATATTGTAGCATTGGGTCTCGCAGTACCGTCTAGTGGGACTTTTTGTGTGCTACATTGAACTTGCGAGGGGACCGGGGCTATTACTTTTCTTGTAAATAGTTGTATTTCTGTGTATTGCTGTACAGTGTGTGTGTGGTCTGTCTGTGTTTTGGCTGCTTGCCTGTCTCCAGTCAGGTCCGCTCTTTGCCGCCTGCCAGGTTAGTGTGCCCTGCCTGGAGTCTGTGTGCCGCACGGTGATTAGTACAGAGGGGGGGGGGGGGGGGGGGCTGGTGTGGTCAGGGCCGACTGTATTTAAACCGCAACCTGCGCGCTGTCAGAGAGACTGTTGGGTGAGTGGCATAGAGTGTTTGGAGAGATAGAATGAGCTAAGAATCCATTTGTGCTAAAAGAGCTAATAAATGGCACTTATAAGCGCCAGTCCAGATTCAAAGAGCGATAAATGGCACTCTCTGACACCAAAGAAACCCTTTTGCAGCATCTCCTTCTTCCCACTGGAACCCACTACACCCGTCGCTCCAATATTTTCTAAAACATACATTTTATTTTATAACGAACAATTCCTTTTATGAATGTATATCTCCGTCTACATGGATTTACATTTGTCAGTCAGACGGTCTCTTCTCTGTTCACTCGCGATCTGAACGGATTGCCTGGCCTAACCATCAGGATGATTGATGGCACTTGGCAGAATATCCTGTTCTAATTGATACTAACAAGAACTGCATCCAGTCAAGAGCATGCAGAAACAAGCCAAGCAGGTCATCACGGGCCAAGAGCTTCAGCACTATCTATGGCTGCTAAAATCAATGTAAAATGGGGTTAAGTTTATATACGTCTCCACATCCTGCATTCAAAGCAAGCCCGACATGAAATGCAATTTGAGAAAGAGGAACAAATCTATTTACAAAACGGGTACTTTTGCATGATGAAAGCTGGATATCAGCTGTGTAAACTAGGACAAGGAGGGACAGTAGAAATAAAATATTGTCAGAAAAAAACTCAAATTATATGTATACAATGTAGTTTTTCTTCCATAAATCCCGAGTATGTGACTGAGAATCATGTCTATAAGCATTACGCTTATAGAAAGTGTGCAAAGAAAACAAAGGAATGGCAAAAAACATGCTGTACACATTCTAATCAAGCACAGGAGGGGCGGCTGGATTTAAGCTGTATTTTGGTGAATGACAGTACTTCTTTCAGTGACTCTGCACATATTTCTATTTTAACATTTCTTCGAAATGTAAATGTCCATTTTTTTATGTAATTGGCATATGCGTTCAAAAACACAACTGTTAACTAGCCAGGGTATACAAAAAATATTTATTATGTTTACTTCAAATGTTCAGTCTTACCCAATTAATCAAAACCAGCTACTGTTGATATGTTGAAATGAAATGGGTTTAAAGGTCCGTCTGGACGATCCTATTGTGAGTTCATTATCTTCCAGGTTTTTTTTTTTCAGGGACAAAGAATACATTATAGGCCCCGCATCAAAATGGGTTAGATAACAACCTTTGCTGGTGCTGAACAAAATGAAAATGACCGCAGATCTTGAAATAATTTTAAGTGACGGCGAGGGCAGCCTTCCGTGTGCTTAACTTTGCTTATAAATTGGAATTTTCATTAATTGCGTAATTAGCACCTGCCTTCAATTACATAACTTTACTGTCATGCAATTAAAAAAAAAAAAAAAGGTTATTATTTAAGATGTTCCCAAATTAGAAAACTATTAAGCAGAGCTTGACATTCAGCTCGTTGGAGGAAGATCATTTGTCTTCATCAAACATGGCTATCCTTGAACAACTCAGCAGAAGCATGTAATTGAAAAATGATAAGAAATTGGATTGTTGGGATCTGTAATAGTGTATTACAGTGAGCATGACAAGCCTTGGGAGCTATTTGTATTCATTAATGTAAGTACAAATTACGTTTTTTAGATTAACATGTGACTTTGACAGGGCTTCTGGAGACAGCCTGATGAGGCCTTTATTTCGGGTCACTTGTTCACAACACATGAACTTCTAAGTTAGTGCTAGAGGCCTGCCTTTTTCTACCACCTTCATTCTTTAACTGATTAGAAATGAGACATTCAAACTGATGGCTTTTGAGTGCTGAAGCAGAGCTGAACACAGGTCTCACAATTAAATTCACCACACATTGTCAAGGATAGCCTTGGTAATTTCAGTCAAGATGTTGGGATAGGAATTGTGACCATAAAACTAGTTTAACACTTTCAAGCATCAGCCGTGGTATTTTAATATACAACACCTATTACTATAATGTAAACAATCGTGTTCCGTGAGCTTATCTAACTGTTTGAAATTGTATTTTATTATTTATACAGTATTTACTAAATGAATACAAATACTTATAAATATATATACAATTGCAGCCTTCTCCTGTATTTCTAAACAGAAAAAACAAACAATTACAATGATGCCCAAAAATGTAACATATAAAAACAATCTAAATGTTTCAACTACTGCAATCTTAATGATTTTTCACATGCACTGTACTGTCTTTACAAAAACATTAGGTTGGGGTTGCGTTGTTCAGAAATGTTGGCTAAGATTCCTGCAGTATATGCTCTCAACTCAATTGATCTCTGGCTATTAATCAATTCATTGAATAAGACGAGGGAGAGCGAAGTTTCCTTTCTTTACCATTATCTGAGCTGATGGATTGGATTATTGTCATCTTTCCTGTCATAAAATGCTATAAATAAAAGCAGATAGGCTTAAGGTCAACCAGCTATGTAATACTGCCCTGCCTAATTAACAGATCTTAATCCACTTATAAAAGTTGCAATACGTTTTATGAGACTTTGGATTAAGAATAGCCCTTGATACCTTTGGAGGCCTCCCCGCACCTTGCAGACTTTATATATAACCATGTCCAAGCTGGGTGACTGTAGAAGATAGCCTATCTTGCTACTGGAGATGACGGGATGCTAATTCCTTGGCAGGGGTACTGTATATACAGTATGTCATTTCTTTGACATTTGAAAAAGAAAGATACAAATCTAGGTCACTGTCATATTGATGACATCAAGCTGGGACCACTCACTTGTCCACTACCACAGCACTACCACTGCTGTCATGAAATGAACTGAAATGCTTCTCATTTACAAAGCTCAGATAGCTAAGGATTTCAAATTAGCCGTTAACATTCTCTGTCACAGCGGAAAGAGAGTAACTTTATCAGCTGTATAATGCCATAGGTCATTTATCATCACAGTGACAAGTGACATGTTCGCTTCAGAAGACTGATTGAATCCAGTGAGACATAACAAAGAGAAAAGGAGCAGAGAGAAAAACACAAGATGAAGTGGCTATGGTGAAAAGTCTTTTATACTAGTTAGAGGCTGTTCAGTTGCCTACACGTTTGATGTCGATGTGTAAACTAAAAACAGTCACACACAAGTTTAATTATTTTGAATGGTTAAACTTGTCACTGAAGTTCAGTGTTCAGTGGAATAATAAACACTGTGATAGTTGTATAGATGTTTTTTTTTATTTTTTTATTTAAACATTGCATTATCTAGTTCAGAGTTCCTTTATACTGCAGATCCAATTAAAAGGGGTATGGTTACGGCTGCCATTTGCACCATATTGCCGTTCCATTCTCATTATATGGCAGCACACAAACTGCACTCTTCACTTTTGCTCCCAACTGTAGGGTTATAAAGGGAGAGCAGTGTACCAACTTTAACAGCTAGGTTGAACAGAGACCCACAAAAGGTGACGTGACCTTCCTCAAGGTCACACACAAGGTATTTGGTTGATCCCAGGATCCCCTGGCTCTTATGTCCTTTGCATAAACCTTGAAACCTCTTCATTAAAACAGAAGATCCACTTCCATTGGTTTCTTTATAAAAAAAAAAAAAATTAAAAAATCTCTCCATTACAAGCCTTCTGATAGGCAAACAATAATATCTGTTTAATTAAATTTCCACCTCAAAAGAGAGAGGTCTAGAAAGCTTGTGTTTGTATATAATAGATAATCAAATAAACAGTAGTGAACTCTTCAAATTCATTAAGTGATATAGTCTTTACAAAATAATAAGGCAAGGCAGTATCCCATATTACCAAAAGAGGGCTCTTTAATGACCCAATAGAAATGCAATGCTAAAACTGATGTTCGCACATCTGGATGAGCCAAATTCACTTGAGTTACTTACACCCAGATAGCTTGCTGGCATAATAACAAGACCTTTAAAACAATGTGGGTTTGAAATTGAATTAAAGTAAAAATCACATTAAATCAAAATTAGATTAAAATGTCTAAACCATGCATTTTTTATTGATTAATTATCTACTTTACTGTATTGTGTTTAATGTCCAGCAGATAGCATTAGTGTACATAATTATTAAGTACTGTACAGTATACACGTGGTATTGTTATCGTTAAAAGAGGGGAATATAAGGATGAAATAAGCAATTATGACACAATAATAATAATAAAAAAAAGGCTTAATAAAAGTACTGAGCAAGCTGCCTGAGATGATGCATTTTGGAAAATTCACTCTTCTTATAAACACTAAAGAGGTGTCATGACTTTTGTTTGAATTGTTATAGAAACAACATTCTTAAGGCATCTGCGTATGATGGGATCCAACTCTATCGCTAACTTCACATCCTGACGCATTAAAGGATTAAGGATGTTATTGTAATAGTGATTTGGGGACACACAGCTATATTTGACAGGCTGGCTAATTTGAAAGAGCTGTGCTTATGTTTGCCTTTGGGATGCTGATGGTTCTGACAAAGAGGAAGTTTCCAAACAGTAATGTAATTAACGACGTATGTCACAAAGGTCAGGTAAAGTTGTAAAAAGCGCAGAAAATCGGAAGCTAAGAATAGACTTTATAAGAATGATGTAACGTAAGTTATCAATTTTACATTTTTTGTGAACAACAAGGGAGATGATTTTGAATGACGACTTTGTCTTTTTTAAAACTGTAAGATCACTGGTTTTGTCTCATGCAGTCTTTGCAGAGGCACCAGTTTTTGAAAACCACCTGAAAACAAGTTAAAGTTAATTTGTACAGCATACACCAAGCTAACTGGGGTACTCAACCTGTTTAAGAATCAAACAGACTGCAAGAATGAGAATCAGAGAATAAGAATCCATTAGGACCCACACAATCCACATTCCATAATGTTTCTTTACATTGTGCTATTGCATACTGTTTTTAAATATTTTAATTTACATCTTGTTTTTTGACGCAGACTGTTGTTGTCTGAAGCATTTCTATTTTAACCTCTTCTGACTGAATTACTTACCTCACCTCACCGAAGGAATTAGACTGTGACCAGAAAGTCAATGTCATTTCTTATTTTTAGTTAATTACACACTAATACTACCTTTACTGGGCACACTGAAGTACAGTACTACGCAGACTGTCCACATGGGTTTAATTTTTGGTTTAGATGGATGTGGGGATTAGGGAACAATCTAGAAGAAAAGGGTCTGTGGAAATTTTACGAGAATTAATTAAATGTTTCATAGCATTATTTGTATGGCTAAATAAGTACAACAACACAATAAGGTTAATAATACAGCAATTTGTGTGCAAAGAATAAAAACAACAACAGACTATTGTAAAAAGGAAAGTCATTTTTTTATGACAAAAACCTGAGCACACTTGAAACCATTTCAAACCTCCCCTGCATGACATGATGGCGTACAGTGTAGGATGGCACACCAGTATTCTTCACCAGTCACAACTGGAAACGTAGATCCACATTGGGAACCAGCAATACAGCCCATACACAGACCTGTTAACACCATAGGTGGTATCTCCCTGATATGCTACATTTTAATTAATTTTTTTTTTTGCTTTTTTTTTTTTACAAAAGGTCTCTTTCTCACAAGAGGGCGAGGAGGGTATATTACAGCCTGAAGGAAGAAATAAATGGGGCTTTTATAAAGCGTAACCGTTCTTTCTTAAAGGAGGCACGAGAGTAGGAGATTCTGCAGGTCCTGTTTTGAGTAGATTGTTCCGAGATTCCCCCTCTCTTCTTTCTCACAGCAGACAGTCTTCCGTGTCCCTTTGAAGCACATCAGGACAATGGACTTTAATTAAAACTGACAAGGTACATTAAGTAAAAGAGTGCTCTGTTGTACTCTCCCACAACAACTGCAATTGATTAAAAACAGGTAACAGGAGAATGGTGTTGAAAAAAAGACCAAAGATTCCTTATTCTGAAGAGGTGCAAGTGAAAACACAAAAGATAGAGAAAAGAAACATTTGATAACAAAAGTCATATTTTCGCTTTGTTTATTTATTTTTTGTTTTTTTTACAATAAAAGGACTTACACTGAACACCAAAGAAATCCTCTAAAAGTGTTTCTAACTGTAAAATAGTAAAAAGTAATCTCTAAAAGAGTAGAACCAAGAGAGGATAAATTGGGATCTGGATCAAACCAGGAGGGAAAATATATTTTTTATTGTATTTTTCCTGCAGAAATGCCTGAGAGTATTATTCTCTGTGCTAAGATCAATAGCTATAACATTACATGATGGAAAATGAGACAGAGACATGAGATCCCAGCCTTGAAACTTTTACAGTAGGCCCTCTTTCTTTCCAATATGGGTAAATATACTGGAAAAGACAACCTGTTTAAATCATTGTATGCCAGCTCTTTAATATCTCAATAACCTGCTAATATGTTTTGTAAGCATTGCAATATGCAGTACTATGATGCAATGCAGTTGTAGTTTGTGATGCAATCTTCATTTATAAATTAAAAATTATTACATTTGACCAGTAGATGGCGCAGATAAGCCTTTAGGTATCATTTTACAATTTCTCTTCATATCATGAATGAACAATACTGTTACATACCATGCTAAATAAGGGTCGGGAAGACATTTGTATTAGTCGTGTAGTTTGAAAGATGCAATCTCTCATGTTCACGAGATGTAACATCATCAGATAGTGGGTGACTCAAGTGCCAGCAATATGTCGTTTGAGAAAAACCTTTTCAGCAAAAGCTGGCGTTGTGAAGGGAAAAACACATTTTGATTGATTATACTGTATTTAGTTTGCAGATGCTGAAAACTTTTTTCAAAAAGTATTTCTGCACAATATCAGCTGCAGGTTATATAATAGTGTCATCAGAACAGATTTAAGCACATAGAAGAAAAAAACACACATGTCTAATACCATTGTCCAGATACATCTATTTCTTGCGTTTTGCAAATGGGCTGTCAGCACTCTGTCAATGTGCTACTTTGAGAATTCAAGAATGTACTTGTCCTTACTCTTACAGATTCCTTCCCAAGTTATTTTCTCTCTCTCTCTCTCTCTCTCTCTCTCTCTCTCTCTCTCTCTCTCTCTCTCTCACTTGTTGATAGCTCTTAGACCTCCAAGGAACGGATTGCTTGTCAGAAACTGAATTCAAGTGTAGAATCTTGTATTTTATTCTATGCCATATTACTGTTCTACATTGCACTGTAACTTGTTAAATCCCTACAGTCTAGGTCAAGTATGATTTCTAAACAATGCCCCATCAGTAAAACATGTTTTGACTAATCTTTGAAAGGTGAAAAAACATGAGACATCCTACACAGTCCGACTACTGGTGTCACCTCATCAATAACTGACAAAACAGTCCATAGATCTTACACTGCCGAGTTTGGATCAGTGGTAATATGACCCTTTTATTTAGCTGTTGTGAGGAACAAAAAGAAATATGAGCGTTTCCATCAATAATACTTCAGTGGCAAGAGATACAGTACATATTTAATTAAATCAACTGCCTCTTTTTTTAAAACAGTATTTGTCATAAAAAAATAAAATTAAAAAAATCCAGTTCAGAATATCATTCTATGGGCCAACAGGTGTTATCATCCAAATTTGACACAGTTGCCCATCCCAATGTAGGCTATGATAAACAAAAAATAATATGATTTATGGATCTATGAACCCATTCATTAAAAAACAAACAATTAAAAGTGAGCACAAGTTCAGCTAATCTCAAAGGATATCTGTTTGGGGCTCCTTCACTCTTAACCTTCACTGTTGTGGATAACAGTGTAGAGGCTTTTAATGTCCATTGAATACAGAATAGGATTATCACAGTGATAGTGTTCTTTAAAATTGTCCAATATTTGTAGAAAATGTGTAGTCCTTTACATACTGTATGTAGGCAGTGATTCAACAATGGGTTTGAAGATATCATCAAGACATTTGGAGATTAGTTCAGTGGGACAGAACAGGCTGATACTGTGGGACGACCTGGATTGTTTTGTTTGTGGATTTTGGGAAGTAAATAGAAATGACTACAGCAAGGGTTTTCTACAGTTAGGTTCTGTGCAGATGCTGGTAACAGGTTTTTAGGATGGCGTTATCAATAGTGGAAATCACAGTGTCTTGTAATTTCAGAGTGATATCGTTATCATTATTAGTGTAGAAGATAGTATCGGAGAGTTGTTGCCGAGATATATATGTATATGTATATATGTATATGTATATATATATATATATATATATATATATATATATATATATATATATATATGAGGAATTGATTAACCGATTAACCAATTGTCATGAAGTTTGGTATTAACATTATTTCAAATACATTACACAATTCTAATTAAGACAAATTGCAAACAGAAATTTAAAAAGCTATATTAATAATGTTAAAACACTAATACTGGAGCACATGAATAAATCCCTGATGCTGTCCAGCCTGTCCTGGTTTTGTCCCTTTGAGAGGAGTCAACCCTCAAAAGGATTTTGGTTTCAATATTACATGTTTTTCACAGTTTCACTTATTTTTCAGTGTAATGATTTTGAAGCTTTTAAACTGTGAGCTATCTTGTTGAAGTTTATGGAAATGCAATACTAAGACGTGTTAAAATATCAGACTAAAAGACAGCTGTTTATTTGCTTAATACACCAAACAGTATTTGCTTTCAGAAACTGATTTTATAAATCTGGAAAGTGAGCAATAAACAAAAGCAGCACTACAAAATATACTTAAAAGCAAATAGTCAAGATGCTGAAAGAAACATATTAGATTTGTTATTGCATATGGATTCCACTACTCGTTGCCAAGATATTGCATTTTCCTAGCCTTTCAGCAGAAAAATATTGATTCTAAAAAAACACAGTTAACTTTTGTGTATCTCCCGATTCATGGTAGTCTGGGTTCTCTGGTACATGTTTGCAATAGACTTATAGTTACTACTTACTTATAAAGGAGCATATATCGTATGGAGATAGACTCTCAGAATACACAGTCATTTCAAATACTAATATTGTATTTGTTTGGTAATGTAGTCAAATGGTAAAATGTATGGACTGGGATTCTGGGATTAACTCAAATCACTGATAACTGCTGTGTGAACTTGGTTAACTAGTTTAAACTCCATTTGTTTAATCCCACCCAGGTGTAAATTGTGGTAGAAGATGGACTCCAGTGTGTACAAGATGTGGTATCTGTTAGTAGAATAAGGAGAAGACATTTGGTGTGGAACTAAACAAACAAACAAGAGACATTCACTGGTTCTGAATGGACTATTATTTTTTTTTTATTGACAGTATTTTGAACAGAAAATTTTGGTCATAAAGCCTTTCAGTTACGTATTTTGTCTGAGAGAGCAGCCTGGTTTAAAATACATGCAGTAGTTCCTCTTCTGTAAATTTGCATGTCGTCCTTACACTGATTTATAGAACCTGTGAGGCTTGAAAATTAATCTGTTGGTCCAAAATCTGAGACTTGTGTTTGTTATATGGAGAGACACAGAGGTAAATGGACAGATGAGCTGCTAAGCGTCACATGCACCAAGCGCTGGAAGCTACAAGTAAATGAAGGCACCCTGCTTAGCTTTTTATAGATTCTTTATAAGGTCATGGCTTTGTTTGATTACTGTGAGTTCAAAGCCGTGATTGATGTAGTATAACAATATCCCATCTATTTCTTTGTTCAATGTGTGAAGTTCACAAATTGAAAACTAAATTAAAATATAATGTTTCCCCTCTGAGAATCCTGACAGCTGCTCTACTCCTGGGGATGACAATGTAGCCTAAGGGACAGTCCCAGCCATCTGCTATTAGTTTATTGAGAGAATAAAGGCAACATTCTTTATTTTGAAGTGAACCATCCACTATGACAAATACATATTTTGGCCTAATTGATGCATTCTTAACAAAGCATGCCCCTTAATGTTGTCAGCTCTTAGATCGGGAAAAACATTTCCACTAAAATCCATGATGTCATTTTCTGCATTAATGTACTTTGGACTTAATTTACCTTTCTGTATTAGATTTCTTTCCAGAATAAAAACATCGTCTCTAAATCAATTATGCCCGGTGTAGCTACGGCTATCATTTCAATGTTAATGCTTTGATCATTATAACCACCTTCTAAAAAAAAAAGATCACCTTTGTCTAAAACTTCTTTTTAGGTCTCCATGTTTTCATAACTATTACAATGAATTATCATTACCATGATGAAAGAAAATATTTTACAATGGTAAGATATTCAAAACAACTTTGAATCAAGCTTACTTTACAGCTTACTTTAAACAGTACTGTATTTAAAATATTCAGATATCACAATCAATGTGTTTCAGTATCATTCTATTTAAAACAAGGACTTTCTTTACTATACACAACTATTATATTGACTGGAACCTGCAAAACCAATTGTATAATTCAATAAACCTCTAAATAAACTCCCCCAGCATATTGTCTCCTGCTGTAAAGTTGTGACGACAGCTTCCTAATAGGCAAGCACCTGTCAGTTGTCATTCTTGGGTCATGTACACCTTGTTTAATTCAAACTGTGTCAAGACAAATGGGTCAGTTCCGTTCCCCCAGGACAGCTCCTCACAAAGAAGACCAACATCCCTTGTACAATTTAAACAAAGTTCAATGCAATAGTAGCAATCTGTCACCACTGAGACTAGTATCTAAGTATAGTTTGAACACCTTGAAAAAAAAACTTAGCAGCCTACTTATTAAAACAAACAAACGTGTTTTGTGATCTGCCCATCAGCGGTCTGCCTTCAAAATGTCTTAGTAGGCTGTTCTTCAAATGAGTGTGCTGTCCCATTCCTCTCGTCTCCACACTACAAATGAACAGCCCCAGGGCCCTCTTCAGCACCTTTAATGGGCAGTGTAGTCAACAGAGTGTGATGGAGGTACCAGAAAGATGATGGAGCAGTTGAGTCACATTGCTGTTCGTCCATCTGATCTCAGGAGTTGCTTGTTTCCACACTCCCATAATACCAAACTGCAGTGTATCTTTGCAGTGTAATTCTTAAATAAATGAGACTGGTCTCTGACAGCGTAACATACATTAATTCACGCTTTGTGGCATACATTGTTGGTAGAAAAGCATTTTAAAACAGTATCTTAGTTTTACCTATCAGATCCAATCTGTCCACTGGTAAGTGTGACTAATTGTGTATAGAATGGTATATATACACCCATGTATAGCACCGCATGAACTGCGAGGCATTGTAACAGCCTTTTGTTGTTTTAGCTTCACTTCTTCATCTAATGGCATCCACTTGAATTTTGTACGCCCCAAATATATATATACTGTATATGTGTTAAACTCACATAACAATACCTACTGTATGCTGTCTGGCTAATACCGAAGAAGTGTGTATTATTCAATAGAACTTATATTACATTAAGTTCTATAGCTTCATGTTATATAATTATTTTATTATTATTATTATGGTTGTATAGGTTCATTTGATTATGCCAAAACTTAACTGTAATCAGTGGTAAAAAAAGAAAAAAAACGAACAGTCCTCAATTTCTGTGAAACAATATAAGAACATAAGAAAGTTTACAAACGAGAGGAGGCCATTCGGCCCATCTTGTTCGTTTGGTTGTTAGTAGCTTATTGATCCCAGAATCTAATCAAGCAGCTTCTTGAAGAATCCCAGGGTGTCAGCTTCAACAACATTACAGGGGAGTTGGTTCCAGACACTCAGAATTTTCTGTGTAAAAAAAGTGCCTCCTCTTTTCTGTTCTGAATGCTCCTTTATCTAATCTCCATTTGTGATCCCTGGTCCTTGTTTCCTTTTTCAGGTCGAAAAAGTCCCTTGGGTCGACATTGCCAGTACCTTTTAGGATTTTTAATGCTTGAATCAGATCTCAGCGTAGTCTTCTTTGTTCAAGACTGAATAGATTTAAGCCTGTCTGCATATGACATGCCTTTTAAACCCGGAATAATTCTGGTCGCGCTTCTTTGCACTCTTTCTAGATCAGCAATAACCTTTTTGTAGCGAGGTGACCAGAACTGAACACAATATTCTAGATAAGGTCTTATTAATGCATTGTAAAGTTTTAACATTACTTCCCTTGATTTAAATTCAACACTTTTCACTATATATCCGAGCATCTTGTTGCCCTTTTTTTTATAGCCTCCCACATTGTCTAGATGAAGACATTTCTGAGTCAACATAATCCTAGATCTTTTTCATAGATTCCTTCAGTATCTCCCATATGATATTTATAATGCACATTTGTATTGCCTGTGTGCAATACCTTACACTTTTCTCTATTAAATGTCATAAGGATAATTCTTTCATGTCCAACAACAACAATAATAGAACTTGCTACTTTTTAAACTATTGTCAGTGGTTACATAAACCGTGCAGATTAGGATGTTAATCTTGGTACCTTCCTGAAAAACAAGTCATATTCCATTTTAGCGTAATTAAATAATCTTTGTGAATGAAATTATGAATATAGGTTTTGTTACATGCCCTTAAGCTGATCAATATACCTAATCTCCTTGATTATTTGTCACCTCAGATTGAATGTCTTTTACAATTTGGATTAAATTCAATACATTTGTGTTTCACATTTATATACAGCATTTTCATTTCAAAGCATTACACACAGGTTTGTGACAGAGGAACATAGCTTCATTCTAGCTTTACAAAAAGAGCACATAGAAGAAAATTCACCCATGACGGTGGTGGAGTGAAGTGAGCAAGTGTTATGAAAGGTGTAAAAACAGAGACACTGTCCAAAATCAACTCACTTGTAGCCCTGAAATGTATGCTGGCCAATGATTGGGGGTTGCACTTTACCTGAGAGAAGGCTTCTATTGATGTTAACTCCTGGTAATATTAAACCTGTGTTTGAAGTATGGTGAACCACCAACAAGGGAAACACACTGTCCTTTTTATAGATTGGCGTAATACAGATGTAACTTCATCAGGGCTATCCTTTTTATTCATGTTTGTACAAGAATGTGTAGTAATTATTCATATTGATGGGGGGGAGGGGGGGGGCATTAAATATTGAAGCAAATGTTTATAAAAGTGGTAGAAGCTGCTGTGTACCATAAGGTGCAAAATCAAAAAGAAAAAGGTAAATGTAGGTACACAACAATGTGAATAATTGATACAAAAATGTATTATATCAGGACGTCTTCAGCTAGATGGGAAAAGCAGTGCGTAAACAAACTGAAGAAGGACTTGTAATCCGAAATGTCCTGATATAATTGATTTTTCTTTTATCAATTATTCACATTTTTGTGTATATACATTACCGTTTTCTTTTTTTATTATATATATATATATATATATATATATATATATATATATATATATATATATTGTAACAGCAGCGGGAATGTGAGACAGCAGGGAGGGGGTTAAAACCTCCCTGCGAGAGAATGCACCTTTTTGTTTGATTGTTTTGATTTTGTTTATTGTTTAATTATCACCCGCACCAGATATATATTGTAAATTAATGTCAGGTGCAGGGTATATAAGACGTGCAGCTTGGCTGTACGGGGCTGCTGAGTAGAAGGAGGCAGAAGGAAGGTGCTCTGCTGCCGAGCAGTCCTGAAAAGTAAGTGCTGGAGACCTGCGAAGTTTGTTTGTGTTTGTGTTAGCAGGTAAACGGCTAGCCGTCCTGCAAGTTAGTAAGGGGAAAACCTGTGTAGTAAGTGCTCCAAATCGGAGTTAGGTGTTTGTTTGTGTTTTGTTTATTTTTGTGTTTATTAAAAATTAGCGCGTCAGCGCTTGAAAACTCCATTCCTGTGTTCCTGGGTCGTAATTTTAAAGGGGCACGAACCCGAGTGAGTGCCGGTCATTTACATATGGTGTCAGAGTGTGTGGGCGCCCCTACGACCCAAAAAGAAATGGAGAGCATCGAGGAGTTAATTGCGAGAATCAACCGCAATACTGCTGCGCAGATAGAGCAGACAGCGACATGGGAGAGACAGATGAGCGAGATGGGGTTGGCAGTGCCGAACAGACAGGAGCGGGAGCCAACCGAGTTGGAGCTGTTGCTCCAGAAATGGGAGCAGGCTAGCGTGGCTCCGCAGTCTCCCGAGCCAGAGAGGGAGGAGCTGCTATCGCCGCTTCCAGAGCCCAGAGGAGAGGAGCCGCCACTTCCGGAGCCCAGAGGGGAGGAGCCGCCGCTTCCGGAGCCCAAGGGGGAGGCGAAGAGTATACCTCCACCACAGCCCCGACCACCACCCCTACAGTCCAGTCCGGCATCGCTGCGTCCGGTCCCTCGGCCCTTGCTCCTGGACACCCTGTCGGTTAGCCTGGACCTCCCGTCACTAGACCTAGAGCCCAGGAGTCGGCAGAATCGGGCACAGTTCTCCACCTGGTCCCCTGCTCCGCTCCTCCCGGACACTAAGACGTCGCTGCACCGCTCCCAGACGTCGCTTACGCTCCCCCTGGTCACTGCTTCGCTCCCCCTAGGTGACCGGACGTCGCTGCACTGGGCCCCAGCTGCAGACCTCTGCCCGCTGCTGCAGCCTCCAGTGCCCCGGTTGTCGTTCCGGTCGCCCCTGACAAACCGTTGGGGTCCCTCGTCGCCGGTGCGCGGTCCCTACCTGGCTGAGCCGGGACGTGGACCGATCCACCCTCAAGTCCGCCCGTGGAAGAGGGCGAGAAAGGACATTTATGGACTTGAGGGTGGGTGGTTGTGTTTTAGGGGAGGGGGTGGCCTTGGAATGGCCGTTAGTGTTGCACACTTAGGGGGGAGGATATGTAACAGCAGCGGGAATGTGAGACAGCAGGGAGGGGGTTAAAACCTCCCTGCAAGAGAATGCACCTTTTTGTTTGATTGTTTTGATTTTGTTTATTGTTTAATTATCACCCGCACCAGATATATATTGTAAATTAATGTCAGGTGCAGGGTATATAAGACGTGCAGCTTGGCTGTACGGGGCTGCTGAGTAGAAGGAGGCAGAAGGAAGGTGCTCTGCTTCCGAGCAGTCCTGAAAAGTAAGTGCTGGAGACCTGCAAAGTTTGTTTGTGTTTGTGTTAGCAGGTAAACGGCTTAGCCGTCCTGCAAGTTAGTAAGGGAAAAACCTGTGTAGTAAGTGCTCCAAATCGGAGTTAGGTGTCTGTGTTTTGTTTATTTTTGTGTTTATTAAAAATTAGCGCGTCAGCGCTTGAAAACTCCATTCCTGTGTTCCTGGGTCGTAATTCTAAAGGGGCACGAACCCGAGTGAGTGCCGGTCGTTTACAATATATATATATATATATATATATATATATATATATATATATATATATATATATATATATATATATATTGACAGTACAGTTGAAGCTTTGGTTGGGTTTCCATTAATACTTCCAAGCAATCTACTACTGAAGATGTACCATGTCAATGGCTCAATCCAAGACATTCCCTGGTATGGTCGATTCTCCAGAAAGATCTGCCATGAAGTTGTGTGACACAAATAGAATGGAAGTCTTTGGTAATTAGGCCCCGTGACATTGTAAAGTGCTCAACGGAGTGCCGTACGGCCTCAAGTCAGAACATCCTTCAGCATCATGACCTGAGGACAAGAAGACGGCACGCAGGGTGTCCCTTCTAGTTTCAAATCTCCATTTACTGAATTGAGTGAAATCCAGCGTTAATAATCACTATGCACACATACAATACTCTGTTACAATGCGTGAAATAATTTTACAGGGCTCTTAATTATCATAGAAATGAATTTATTACTTATTTAATTCTCTTTTGGTTTAAGTGCTCAATTGGGTCTCCTATTTGATTTGGTTGTACCCTGTATATTTTATTGTTTCCTTTTCCTATACCACTCAAAATGGGACTTGTTGTAAATCAGTTATGTGTCTAGAAAGCATACATACGAAAACTTAAAAGTTGCAGTGATGTATGCTGGAGTTTTTTTCCATATGGTGTTTATTTTACAACAAACTGCTATAATATGTACTATATACTTTATATATATATATATATATTTTTTGTTTTCTTTTTTGTAATGTATGATAGTATTATTAATTTCTGCTGATACATCAAATGATTGACAGTGTGTTTTATTTCAGGCCACCTTAGTAGAAGATGTGCTGTGCTCTTTTGACTGTTGATTTTACCGCTCACTGGGAAAGTCTACAACATGTTCAAGCACTCAGATATCTGCATAGCTACTGCAATTGTTTCAGTGTACTGTCATTTGGATACGTTCCTGACAAAATTGAGCGTTGCTCCTGTGTGCTGGCAATAGTTCCAGCCTCTCTGTTTTTACAGAGGCCTTCCCTTTCCCAGATCCTAGCCCCATGGGTGTTTTGAACGAGCCCAGCGGGTCTCTGGAAGTTCACAAAGCCTCTTCATTCAAAGGCTGAGAATGGCAGCTGGTGCGGGTGTTAAGAAAATAATGACTCTATCTACTCAGTCTCACTGACCTGTGGTGACTGCACACGTGACAGTCGACAACCAGAACAGAGGTTTGTGGGAAAAGTATCTATTGGACATAAGGGGACTATAAAATAATTGTATAACTTTAGGCAGGGTGGAGAACACAGGAGGCGGAAACAGAAGTTGTAATATTTTCTATTACTGTTTCTGCTACGAGAACATGTTTTATTTAAATCTGACACAAACAAAATCTTAGAAACATGAGCTGTACATGAAGAAACATATACATTAGGCCTACTAGTTTGAGTTATCTCTGCACCCTGCTATATGACAACAGAAACATGTTTTCCTTAACAACAACAACCCTTGAGCTGTTTTCAGATATCTTAGAAGTTGAAATTCTGTCCTTTAAAATAAGTTGAACATGGGCCTCTTCTTCCTACAGTATAGCATCATCTGTTGCTAGATATTTTGTGGATTCAGATCAAGGTGTATTTTACATTTTCTAACAGCCTTTATATAGTATTCTTTTCTACTTTGAGTATTGTTGATCCAATAAACACCACACTACATTTGGGGACATTGGATTCTAACTAAAACATTTGTCAAACTATATAACTTTATTTTAGTATCTTATATTTAGCACTACTATGTACAGTGCAATTTGGCATAAAACTGTAGTTCAAAGAAAATAAAAAAATGTGCTTTTCTATCATCTTTTTATAAAAATCTGCAAATTAGCAGTACTCCTTTCTTATATTAAAAAAATTTCTGACAGGGTGTGAACATATACAAACTGACTATTCATAAAAAAGCAAGAAAAACGACCCTGTGTATGTCAGCGTACCTGCATCTACAGTGATGAGAAACTGTATTCTTTCCGCTCTTCTTCACTGACATTATTCTTCAGCACAGCTTGCTGATTAAGAATGCAAGAGTCCCAAATATGACCCCGGTTAGTGCAGGCAGCCAATTGGCTTGAGTGGAAAAAGTTCCACAGTGGCAAGGCACAATAGAAATAAAGCTTCAGTCAGCGTTGGCTAAAGGAATTTAAATTGTATATCAAGGGTGCTTTGATGCAAACTGCGCATTGCCAAGTATACTATGTCATATACATAATATACAAACCAACCAAGCTAACAAACCATGTGTAGGGTATAGATTTGTCATTTTTGGCTAATTTGGTTTTAGCTTTTAATTCATTATCTTGATTACAAACACTGCAGTCACTCCACGGTTTTAAGGCTCCTAAACATGATGTACAAAACTGTAGAGGATGAACCAACTGGAGAGCAGATTCTTCTAGCATGACTACCCCAAGTGGTGGTAGACTTATTGTAAGGACAGGGATAAGATACCAGGCCATTGATTTTATAACTGCAGTATCTTTTAACAGGGGAATGGCCATCTACAGGCTCCTTGAGAACAGCCTGTGTTTCCAGTTGAGCATGCCTTGGAGTCTTCAGCATCATCAAAGAGAACCCCAGCACCAAATAGAACAATAGACAGGTTCCATGAGTCATATATAAGACAGTTTTTGTTTTATGTTTGGTAATATATGGGAGGGGGGCATTTTTTTGTTTAATTAAAATTGGTTAAAATGTTTCATTGGGTAAATGTATGTGTATATACAGTTTTTGCCTCATTAATATTTCACTTTAAAAGTTAATCATATGATTTACAGTACTCCTTAATATAAACATGTACTACAATTGTTCTTTGTTGGTACAACTGTGTATTTCTTTCTTCTTTATAATAAAGGCAGGCCAGAATGATCAGATGCATTACTTTTGCTCGTCAGTGCATGCTGAAAAATCCTCTCTAGTTTTACAGTCTTTGGAGCATTTATTTTAAACCAGATAATGTCTGGGTTTTCCTAATTTCCCACAGGGGTGCATTCTAACAAGATGGGGCCTAACTGTTAAAGCCAGAGAGTTGATCTACAGCTTCCTCTATTTATATTGGTTACAATATATACTGTATAGTACAATAAAATGCATTAATTGCAAAATCTCTTTCTGTTTATTTACATGCAGTAAATTGTGTGTCTTTTATAAATAAACTTAACAACACTAAATTACAATGACCTTTGTCCTTGGACTATTACGTTAAGGGTAGATTAATATGTTATGCATTTTCTATAATAATATTCACTCAATCACGCTGGCACTTAATTGATAAACAACAAAAAAAATTCTAGCAGCTGCAAACTTCTGAATTTGGTGCCTGTGTTCAGCATGCACATTCCTATTGGACATTGACCTCAAAGTTCAGGTTCAGTGTTCCAGTATATACCAATAACAGTCAATCAAAATGTTGAAAAAGTACACAGTTTTGAAAGAAGCACATGTTATAGCAAACATAGATCATCATTTTTAATGCTTTTACTTTCAGGTAGTCTTGGGCTTCCTAGTACATTTGACTAGGATAGTGAAACTGCCCCTTATCCCTTCAAAGTCTTCTTTCCTGTCATTACCCAACCAGCTGTGGAGGAATGATTCACTCGTTCTCTCTATTCCATCACAAAGACTGGTTGCATTGGATAAACTGGAGTGTGTCCCTGAATGGGAAAACTGCCCAGGAGAATGTAAATTTCTCTTTTAAGAGCAATGCACTTTTAAGCTTATGTATACACTAGATTGTATACAACTCCCTTATAGGCTAATTAAGTTAATCCTACACCTTTCAAGTGCCAACAAAGGTTTATTTGCATTAGTAACCAGAATCCATTATAAGTTCATAGTTTTTCTAGACTGAGGTTATCTCAGTTCTGTCTACCTTGGATATTTGTAACACCAATTTAAACCCACATCCCCTGTATTACATGAACCTGAATGCATTGCAATTGGATTACATGTTAAGCGCTAATTCTATTTTATGATAATGACTCTAATGCGCTTGTAGCTGCATAAAAACATACAGCGGTGCACTTTAAGATTTTGTATGGTTCAGTAACAATTGTCATAAGTGATCTGTTACTTTTTTAAAACATGAAACTCATTTGAGATTTTCTCACATGTACAGTATGTTTCATTTATTTAGCTTAGTCTTGAACTTGGGCCTGTAGTTTCAGCAGTAAAACTGATATCTAAGTAATTACAGAGACCGCATCTGATAATAAGCTACTATAATAAGCCTTTCACTTAGGGTGTATTAAAGGGCAAACTTATACAACTGCTCAAGCACCTCAGACTGAGTGTGACTTTCTGACCTATTCACATGGCTAATAAAACATTAATAGAAGCAGAATTCCAGTGTATAGTTTCCCTCCGTCTGTGATGTTTAAGATCCAACAGTGACCCCATATAGGCCTCCATTCTGTCTACTAACAATGAGCTGCTGTTCGCGCCACATTATCATGCACTATACTAACACGGGAAACTGGTCACTGCTAAGCTAATAAAATATGTTCTTTCCTTGCCTGAATTTGTCTTAATAAATAGATGCATGTTTTTTGATTCTGGGTGATCGATATCATTCAGGTGGTCGTGGACAAAAACAACAACAACAAAAAAAGGTTCTTGTGTTAACAGTGGCAACGAATACCATTTGACGGTTGAGTTCAATTGCTTCTATGATTGCCTGGCATCCATATGTGGAAAAAATATGTCAAATAGTACAGCAGACCTTTATTTTGTAATTGGTACGTGACATTTTAATGTTTTTCTTTAATTATGTTCCGCCTCTGTGTACAAAAGCCATGGAGACCAATAAAAGAATAATGCCTTCTTTTGTGCATTATTTCAGCATTGAATTGGGGTGTTTTTAAACAAAAGTCTATTATCGAAGCTATTAGGTAGGAGTTTGTAATAAATGGAAGGCTCTCAATAGTACGAATTGATGTCTATTCACCTGGCTGGCATATGGCTGTGTTCTCCTCTGTTCATCTCTCAATAGCTACTTTATGTAGTGAAAATGTCAATATTTAGATTGCCTTTAAGTCTGGTGGCTGATTATTTTTTGTGGTTTGTGCTCAAATTGCAATTCAACGGCAATGGGTCGTCTTTTTTTTCTTGCAGTGCGGAGGTTTTGAATTGCTAAACTAACTAGGTGATATTTGATAAGTTCTTAAGGTGATTAGGAAAGTTTGACACGTTCATATGCCTAACTGCAGATCAGCAATGAAGAACTGAGCCAATGTCAAATGGGTTTATCACACTTTCAGATTGCCCTAATCCTTGGCAGCACAATTCCAAATATGTGATAAAATGCAAAGAGGGGTTGTTTCCAAAACTTGGATTACTGCTTTTTTTCTGTTTTTGTGGTATATTTACAAGCATGCAGACATATTCATTAAAATGTAGGCTCTATATAGCTGCTTCCTGTACATGCCCTAAGGGCCTATGACCTTAACCTTAAGAGTGAGGCCTGAAACCTCAGTGGAATACACTGAGAGGAAATTACATTCTGGGACTGATTGCCAAACGCCTTCATTATTTAAATTTTACAATGGAAATAAATGGTCTGAATGCATAACACTGGTTTGCTGTAAAGCAAACCCACAAATTTCCATAAAGGGTTTTGAAATTTAATTTTTTTTTTATTATTATTTAAAAGAAAGGCAGTAACAGACAATGGTTCAGTCAGTGTGTGTTTACCTGTGCTACCCTAAATAAGAATAAGTTACTGTCAATACAGAATGACTGGGTGGGACAGTTGTTCTTCATTTTACTTAACAAAATGTGCATCTGTTATGGTGACAACCATGGTACAACACTCAACGTGATGCAGAAACACACACATACCTCAACCCATTTATTCAGAGTTGGGTACTCCATCCTTCATCCCTGAATAATATGAGTAAATTAAACCTCTTTCTAGCTTACGCTAAATGGTGCTGTGTTGAAAGTTGGAAAGTATCATTGCATTTCTTTTAACTAGAATGCAATATGCCTGCCCACACACATTCAATATCATTTCCTGTAGAGCTTTAGATGGGATTATTGCTATGCAGTTGATTCATTGACTTGCCTCAAGGTTTTTCCAGAGACTTGTTTTAATAAAAATATAATATGTAAAGGACATTAGCATGTTGGCAGGTAGTTTGACAATTATTTACAAGATCATTTTTAACAGCTCTCAGATAAAATGGCCTTTGTCTCCTACATTGTACTTGGCAGGACACTTGGCATTTGCAAATCCTTCTCCCTCATTTTCCTCCTCCCATTTTCCTGTATCTATTTCCCTTAAAATACTTCCAACAAACACTTTTAATTATAAGTGTTTTCACAATGATGTCATGAAATGTAAATGTCACAGTGCAGTATGATCATGAGAACATACCTTTATATGTATCACACATTCACATTAGCAGTATATTCATCTAGCAAAAGCTATTTAAAGCAATAAGGTAACTTTGTGATTGCAGTGTAGAGGGAATAATAATGCACTTTCATTCAAATGATGTATAGCAAGTCTTTCATCATAATCTTTAGCAATTAAGTTTCTTTTAGTACCTATAAACTCAGCAATATTGAGTGTTTAATAGTAATGAATGAGCAATTATTTGAACCTCTTTGAGTGGTTCTATTATCAAGATCAATGGAAATAGAATATAGTATTTGGGTTGGGATCACTGACTGTAGGGAAGGTGCTGACATATACAACTAATACCAGCAAGCGGTTACAATTCTTCAAAGTGATTTTCCCATTGGCATAAGGATATTTACTTTCTAGGCCAGTATCTGTGTTAAATAAGAAGGCTGGGTAACACTTTATTTTAAGCACAACATATTAGGCATTTATTTTATTTAAAACTTATTTTTGACTAATTAGCAGATGATACGTCATGTATAGTCTCCTAATACGGGGTTGTTAGGTACTTATTATGCTTATTTTCAAACATGCCTTACTAACAGGTTGCTGGACATTAATAAAGGATTTGCATGCCTTATACTGAAGTGAAAACTGTTCTTGGCCATATTAGGTCCTACTATGGATTAATTTAAATCTGCACGAAAACAATGGATACAGGGCAGCAGTGTGGAGTAGTGGTTAGGGCTCTGGACTCTTGACCGGAGGTTTGTGGGTTCAATCCCAGGTGGGGACACTGCTGCTGTACCGTCGAGCAAGGTACTTTACCTAGATTGCTCCAGTAAAAACCCAACTGTATAAATGGGTAATTGTATGTAAAAATAATGTGAAATTGTGTAACAATTGTAAGTCACCCTGGATAAGGGTGTCTGCTAAGAAATAAAACAATAAAATACTAGCTGCTTCTATATGACTAATACCTTTGTAATAAAGCAGCAAAACAATGTGGACCATGCATGGATAACACTCTATCCCAGAATTGGACTTTGTTTCCAATAAAGGGCTTATTAGGAGGTTGTTGGTCACTAGTAAAAAGTTTTGCAGCCCCTATTCTGAAGTGAAGGTTTCATTTTCATTAATTAAGAGCTTATTGGAGCATACAGGTCATTAATAAATAATTTTGCCGCCCCTAATCTGAAGTGAAGGTTTAATTTTCACTAATTAAGAGCTTATTAGACGCATATAGGTCATTAATAAATAGTTTTGCAGCCCCTATTCTGAAGTGAAGGCTTCTTTTACATTACTTAAGAACTTATTAGCAGCATATGTCATTAATACAGTTTTGATTTAATAAATAATGCACAAAGAAGCAATTATCACCAGGGCATCTTTAATCAGTTGTGCAACCTGTATACTGAAGTGAAGACTCCAGGCACCCCATGAAGCTCTTACTCACATTAATGAACCTGACAAAAAAAAATAAAAAAATAAGTTGAAGTAAAAAAGAAACAGACAAAATCCTTTTAATTAGGAATTTATTTGGGTTTTTTTAAATAACTGTTAAAACTTGTAACAAATTGCTATATAATTATTTTCCCAGTAAAACATACAATCTTAAATTGGAAATATTTTTCCAAAAAAGGTCAGATACATTCTGCATTCCTAAACAGATACAGCTCCAACTGGTGCAATGCATAATGTATCTTTTTTTATCTAAGACCATCAGCAATCTCTTGTAAAGGGATAACATATGCAATAACATTGGGAATTTAAATAAAGTACTATTTATTTTGTCCATATTCTGTATTATTAGCATTACAGAAATGGGGTTCCCTTTCAATCTGAAGATGACCGCCAAAACAATACTTTTGGGATATGCCTACTTGTCAGGTATTTACTGAAAATTTGATATCAAAGCTGACGATAGGCCCCTCCGTGGAGTGACATCCTCGGTCCCAACCCCTTTTCCTCTGCTTTTTGCAGCTGTTTTGAAAGTAAATTTAAGAGAAGGGAGAACGTGATCCTCCAGCGAGACCCAGCTTTGCTGCGCGCCGCTGTTGACTTGAAGATGCTGGGAGACCTCGGCACGCCCACTCGCTGTGTGCGGCCTAGTGCCCCTACAGGTTGTTTGTTACTATTGTTTTTTCATTATTGCTTACAGTAATAATGAAAAATCCTGGTCGGGTCGTTGGACATCCTTGCACATAAACGCGCTGGCGCTCTAAGCGGGTCACCTCGCGCTGCAACATTTCCTCCCTGTGCTCCGCAACGAACATGTCCTAGTCTGCACGTGAACCACCAGGGAGGGCTTAGGTCCCCGGGGTTACACCGCATAGCCTTTCGGCTGCTGATCTGGGCACAGAGACACTTGCTGTTCCTCTGGGCTGTACATCTCCCGGGAGTGGTGAACTGGGCAGCAGACATCCTCACCCGTCAGAATGGCGACTGCAGCCTCAGGTGGTGCAGCGCATTTGGGAACGCTTCGGAGAAGCCGAGGTCAATCTCTTTGCCGCGGCAGAGACGACCCATTGCCCCCCCGCGGTTCTCTAGGCGATAACGCCCTAGCCCACAAATGGCCCAAAGTGCTTTTGTATGCTTTCCTGCCTATACCACTGCCCCCATGCCTTCCTCGAGAAGGTCAGGAGAGACGAGGAGACAATTCTCCTGATGGCCCCCAGATGGCCCAGGAGAATCTGGTTTTCGAACCTCTGCCAGCTGCTGCAAGGCCAGCCCACAGCGTTGTACGCCTACAAGTGGAAATATTTTCAAAATTGGTCCATGGCCAGAGGCCATGATCCCATTCCCTATAGCAATTATTTTACAGTTTCTGCAAGATCTGTAAAATAACTTTTCATAACAAAGATAAACTTGAACAAATGTTACAGTGCCTATTGGTACCAAGTATTGCAGTCTGACCCAGACAAGGGATCAGCTGACAAGGGAAACCTGCCATCATTAAGGTTTTTTGCTCTTCCATTTGGAAATGCAATTATATATATATATATATATATATATATATATATATATATATATATATATATATATATATATATACATATATATATATATACAGCTCTGGAAAAAATTAAGAGACCACTGCAAAATTATCAGTTTCTCTGGTTTTACTATTTATAGGTATGTGTTTGGGTAAAATGAACATTTTTGTTTTATTCTATAAACTACTGACAACATTTCTCCCAAATTCCAAATAAAAATATTGTCATTTAGAGCATTTATTTGCAGAAAATGACAACTGGTCAAAATAACAAAAAAGATGCAGTGTTGTCAGACCTCGAATAATGCAAAGAAAATAAGTTCATATTCATTTTTGAACAACACAATACTAATGTTTTAACTTAGGAAGAGTTCAGAAATCAATATTTGGTGGAATAACCCTGATTTTCAAGCACAGCTTTCATGCATCTTGGCATGCTCTCCACCAGTCTTTCACATTGATGTTGGGTGTGTGGCATGGAGCATTGTCCTGCTGGAAAAACCAATCCTCAGAGTTGGGGAACATTGTCAGAGCAGAAGGAAGCAAGTTTTCTTCCAGGACAACCTTGTACTTGGCTTGATTCATGCCAAAGCTGCCCGATTCCAGCCTTGCTGAAGCACCCCCAGATCATCACCGATCCTCCACCACATTTCACAGTGGGTGCGAGACACTTGTAGGCCTCTCCAGGACTCCGTCTAACCATTAGACGACCAGGTGTTGGGCAAAGCTGAAAATTGGGCTCATCTGGGGGTGCTTCAGCAAGGCTGGAATCGGTCAGATTTGTCTTTGTGAAGGACGCATGAATCAAGCCAAGTACAAGGTTGTCCTGGAAGAAAACTTGCTTCCTTCTGCTCTGACAATGTTCCCCAACTCTGAGGATTGGTTTTTCCAGCAGGACATTGCTCCATACCACACAGCCAGGTCAATCAAGGTGTGGATGGAGGACCACCAGATCAAGACCCTGTCATGGCCAGCCCAATCTCCAGACCTGAACCCCATTGAAAACCTCTGGAATGTGATCAAGAGGAAGATGGATGGTCACAAGCCATCAAACAAAGCCGAGCTGCTTGAATTTTTGCGCCAGGAGTGGCATAAAGTCACCCAACATCAATGTGAAAGACTGGTGGAGAGCATGCCAAGACGCATGAAAGCTGTGCTTGAAAATCAGGGTTATTCCACCAAATATTGATTTCTGACCTCTTCCTAAGTTAAAACATTAGTATTGTGTTGTTTAAAAATGAATATGAACTTATTTTCTTTGCATTATTCGAGGTCTGACAACACTGCATCTTTTTTATTATTTTGACCAGTTGTCATTTTCTGCAAATAAATGCTCTAAAAAACAATATTTTTATTTGGAATTTGGGAGAAATGTTGTCAGTAGTTTATAGAATAAAACAAAAATGTTCATTTTACCCAAACACATACCTATAAATAGTAAAACCAGAGAAACTGATAATTTTGCAGTGGTCTCTTAATTTTTTCCAGAGCTGTATATATATATATATATAACAAATATGTCCCTAGACATGACTTTGAATGCCATTGTGGACTTTGTTGCCAGTTAATGTTCCAGTAATATTATTTATCACATTCATCTGGTGTCCTCATTTCTGTCCAGTGCAATGATTAGGGTCTTTGTGTGAAAAGTATTTCTTTCAGTGCTATGAGTAATGTATTTTGTCTTCATTTTTTTTTTTAAAGATTAATTTGCATTTGGTTTTATTCTAGGTTAAGTTACTGTGAAAGGAGATGGGTCTATTTTATTGATCTATACATGTCCAGAACGCCACACATAAACTCATGAACTTGCTCTAACAGGGACCTCTTTACACGGTATTAATAATAATGGGGGCAATGCACCCTAGAGTCACCACACCTGTGGAATTAATATCATGTTAAAAGTTGGTGGCACTTACATCTGCCAAAACAGATCTAAAACATAACATAAATACATTTATAATGCAGAACACTACACTGGGTCAAACATTTTTACCCCAGCTAAAATATCTTCAAATAAAGATTAAATAAGGAATTGAGTGAAGTAATTGGTTTAGCTCAGGTGAGCTTTACCACACAGACATTCATATTGCCTAGTCAGTAAAGTGTCAAACAACGCTACATGAAGCAGTTGTTGAATAGTGAAAGCCACATGCCAAATTCTCATCTGGTTTGAATCACTTGACATTACAGAAACTATGCCTTTTTTCATGGAATATGTTTTAAACTGCCAAATGTTATTTTCAACTGATATTCTTAAACTAATATTGTTTTTGTAGCTTTCAGTGGTCAGATGTTTCATACTTTACCTCAAAAGCATGCAGGAATTGCGCAATTGTGTTCTCTTTGCACATATTTTATATATGAGACATTTAAACAGCTATAAAGGCCATAGAGAAGATAGAAAAACAATATTTACAAAGTATCATTTCAAATCTGATTAAACATTAGTTTTAAATATCCAGTATTCATTATCAATGAAACTATAAATGTGTAATAAGGATGTCAATGTGAGATGGTTATTAATTATAATAACAAAATAGCAATATTGTGTTATAAACAGTGTAAATAAGGCTGTAAAGGAAACCATATTAACTTATAACCTGACGTGAAAGTAATGTGTATTTCAATTGTTAGCTATTCCTTATTTATAACCATCAGTGCCTTTAATAACACATGAATAGATGTTTTGTAAATTGATCATTACAGCTAAAAAGTGACCAACATTTAATTCTGAAGAAAAGCTACAAATTATACAATGCATGTGTTACCATTTCCATGTCATTGAATTTCTGTTTATTGCAAGAAATAAACCCTTCCTGTCTACTTCCGTTCTGTCTCTTTTTGGTTGTTGCCCAAAAACATTCAAAGTTTGCAGTTAGCCAGGGCATGTGAGAATGTCAGTCAGTTATGTTTGAACCACATTATACAGTGAATGTCAATTGATTGCTCACAAGTTAACAGTTTGTAACCCTTATAACCAGCCTGAAACCTCAGCACCAGAAGATAAAGTAATCTCACTGAGCACCAAAGGAACAGGAAAAAAGTAGCTTATTTTTAAGGATCTGCTGAAGAACACACAACCTAAAATGCATCAGTAATAAAACAAGAATTGAATTGTAAATTGTTTTGATGTTAGTTCTCACCGATTTGTGTTAATATAGTTATCTTACATTGGTTAAATACAAACATAAAAACTGGCCTATTGTGAGAGTAATGGTGCATTTCTTTGTACAAATAAATACCTTTTAAAAAAAGAAAAGCCAGAACTTAACATATGATGTTGCCATGGTGTCATCTAGTGAGGAATTGTTACATTGTCTATAGTCCAATCTCGCAGGTTTTATTACACAGTTTCTCTCCTTTGGTCAGCGGCTCTGTCATTTGTGCTTAAGGAGCCTTGGCTTGGATTCCTTCCCCAGCAGGAAGTTATAACAGACACTTAATGAACAATACAAAACAAAAGGCAAATGTTGTGTCACTAGTGGGAGGAGAGCACATTTTTCATTGCTATTGTTTGTATGGTGACATTTCATTAAATGCAGCATTCTCTAAATCAGTCCTATAAAAAGCTGCACATGCTGGGTTTAAGAGCCATGTGTGATACAATCTTCAGGGAAGAGTTTATGTATGCACTGAAAAGCAGAAGAATGCATCACTCAGGAAACATAGTGATGCTAAAACAATACATTGACAAGCATATTGAAAATAACATATTCTAGTTTTGGACATTAAATAACTGTAATGTTGCAAAAAACGAATATGGTTGAATGAAGGTTGTGTAGCTTTCCTAATAAAACTCAGGTAATGATGCGCCAGTGACTCATGCTTGAGTTTTGAAACCTTTAGTTTCTTGATCATACTATAGCATCTGTGATGTTGGGCTATGTGTTCGGCATTAATACTCAGTAAATTGATAACATCTGTATTCCAAATACTGTAATTTTTTACACAAAATATGTCCTATACTATAAATGTTTTTTTTTTTCTGACTCTGTATTAGATTAAGAGTTCTGTACTCAATCCAACAAAGCGTCTGACATCTATAAACATGAAAACACATATTAAAGATCGATGTCATGAAGGAATGTGGCTGGAGTTTGACAAATGCTTTAATCACCTAATCAAGAATTGGAATTGAAGTACCTAGGGTCAAAAGTCTGGGGTCAAGTTAGATTGATGGAGCATGTCTGGTAATAAGAAAGCATGAACGATAGCACTTGTGTGGTCAAAGCAATTATTAGACAAGTGAGACATTTAAAAAGAACAATTTCTGCACGCAGTTAGAAAATGAGAACAGGTGGTCAAAAGCTGAATATGGATATCCAGTATAATTCTGCACAGATTGCCTTTTGAAACAACCTAAGAGTACCATGGTTATATGCTCGCTTCAAATTGCCCACAAACCCTAAGATTGCATTTCCATTATGACGCTGGTAAATTTGTAATTAAAAAAAAACATACAACATACAACTGTTGTAAAGATAACTGATGTTTTGTTTTTTTTTTGGGGGGGGGGGGGCATTGTATGCAGCGTTATGGTTAAATAATTGCACGCAAGTGTTCGTTATTTAGTCCTTTTTAAAAGACTATCGTTAAGGATAACAAGGCCATAATAAAGATTTAATAAACACGTGCACATGTCCATTCCTGTCTGAGGCTTCTCTGCCACTAAAGTATCATTTCTTTCCTGACTAGTATCGCCAAAATGCCAAACTCCAGAAGGGTCGGTGTGGCAGTGTGTCAGAGTGGCGCTTTACTGTACCTTCTGTGTCTGAGTCTTCCTTCCTGGTCTAAACTCCATTGCCAGTGACACTGTCCTTTCACAGTCAGGGGCTGGTTTGAAGAGCACAGTGGGACTTCACACACATCCCTTGGCCTGTCAAACTGTCAGATCTTAATCAAGCTGAAGCCCTGCAAGATGAACTTAGTCTCCAGGCAAGACGACCCCTGCTACATATTTGGCAGACCTGTATGTAGAAAGTTTTTTTTAGACTAAAAGCTAAATGAGAACATTGTTTCCCTCTATATCCATGATAAAAGCTCAAACAGTTCAAAGTGGTGTGAGAAATTTTAATTCTATTGTATTTACAGCTTCATTGATTCTTGAAGTTCTAATAGCTGTGTAATTAAAGTGATCAATTATTTACAGAATGTATGGAATCTTTCTTGATGCAAATACTTTTTATAAAGATAATGATTTTGTTTTCAATGAATATTTGTAAGGAAGCATTTTCTGAGGTTTCTATATTCAAGGAATTAACATATGGAGCAAAGTTTGTTTGTCTTCAATAAATAATAATTGATGCTGATCTTGATTTCTGACTAAACATTTATGTAATTATGCAGGGCCAAATCAGCTGAATTTTTCAAAGAATTGCCTACTATTATCTGTAGCAGAGTTCCGATAATCACATTTTTTAAAGAGGATTGGGCATTTGGAACAAGTCTAAGGCAAGAGCACTTAATGAAATCTGACATTAATGCTACAATAAACCAATAAAATACATGTTTAGGTTATATTTTGGACTGAATCGCTAGGCTTCTTGAAATGTATGAACTGTTGAGTTTCAAGATTTTGAGGTCCTATTACTGTAGGATAATGACTGCTCTGCTTGGGACCTAATTGGCTGAGACTCCATGATTGTTTATGTTGCGTTCCTATTACAAGTGGGTCTCTGTGCTTACTGGGTTAAACTCTCCACTCACCAGCTGTTGCTTACATTTCTCTGGAGCTGTTTCTCCACTCCTATATTTTCTTTATGAACAGCTATTTTTTCTATATTTTGTGTATTCCACTCCACATGAGTTTATAGGTAGCCTGCATTATTCTTGTACTCCTGTTTCTGTTTTATTTGGTATAAAGATAACAGTATAGACTACTTTTATTAGTTAATATAGAATAACCAGAAGAAAGTAAATGATACATAACTTAAAACATGCATTGTAAAAATACGTACTGTGAACAGAAATTATATACACTATATATAAATCAAATTGTCAAAGCAGTTGTTTTCATCAAGCGTTTTTGTTTTGTTAATTTTAGGTTGACTCCCTGAAACAAAATTCTGTGTGGTGAAAAACTGACAGTTGAGGGGAAAAGATCTTGAAGGGAAACTAATTTTGAATGACAGAGTACCAAAGATCAAAGCTGCCCTTCCTGTGGAACCACGCTAGTCACAGTTGTGAAAAGGAAAACCGCATTAGGGAGCTGCTGCCACAAGGTCTGTGCAGTTGCACTGACGTGGGTGTGTTAAGACTGAGGTATAGCTGTACATGGACAGAAGGCGGGCTTCCCTTATTTTGATGCATGATTTATGAAGCCAAGGTAAATGACATGCTTAGCTTCACAAAACCTTTCAGAAATGTACAGTACCAATTTCCATTTGATTCTACAGTAAAGCAAGAAAAAAACACTAAAAAAATAAAGCACTACCCAAGAAACACAAATCTAGAAACGAATACTTTAGATACGCCATTGTGTAAAATGTATGTGAAAGGAATTTTTTTCCACAAATTGACAAATACCCTATCATTTCAGTTTATTTATAAAATAATACATCACTTTGTCATAAATATGAAAAATTGAGCAGGAAATGTGCAACTTTTTTTTTTTTAATATGAATCGTAGGTAAACTGTTCCATTCAGCTATGATAGACAAAGCAGTTTATGAGACAGCTTGTTCAAAGCAACTGTAAATTGCATTCATGGCTCCAGTAATTAGGTAAACTTAGATACAGTATATAATAGATACAGTATATAATTCCTTTCCCCATTAAACTTACCATTGCATGTCACAGGAAACCTGACTGTAGTGGGAGCAATCTGAGAGCATTGGTAGCTTGATCTGTATTTTACTGATTTGACATGGACCAAAGTTTATTGTGGTTCTGGTGTTTAATAGGGCTAATTTGAGAAGTTCTGCACTTTACAGTTTCTGAATTGGTGACCACTGGGTAAATCAAACAAACCATTGTCTACTGAATGTTATTTAATATTCTTTGGCAAATTAAAAACAAAACTAAACAAAAAGTGGTTATAAGGCTGCCAATGTTGCATTATGGTGGAATGCAACTGTTTAAATGTTAGAACCAATTCTAACATTTAACCTACCACCTTCTTGCAATAATCTGCCACAAAAAGAATGTAGCTTCATTGTCATTTTTTAGGATAAGCGCATATTTCAAATATAAGGCTTCAGGTACAGCTCTGCATCCTGGTATCTTTGCTGTTGATAAAATGGTCTGATTGCAGCCAGACACTTGGACACTTGTTGGTACTACAACACAACACATGGGGTGAGATTCTCAGAAAATCATGTTATTTTTTCGAAATACATTTTTTGTGGATAGAGCATTATCAAAACTTTTTAGGTAAATAACAGTTCCCGTTAATGTTTCTTGAGATTCGCTAGGATGATTTGTTGTCATATGTTAGCGTAATAAGTTAAATGGAGGGAGTGCCTACCTGACCTTTACTGCAATAACAACTGTCATAAAAGGACAATGCAGTCAACCACACTGATGTTCAATACATATGTCTTTCTAGCCAAACTATTTGGTGTGCAAGTGCATCTGGCAAATATATACACCAGTCTTGCATGCCGTTATACAGGCAATCCATAATTAAAAGCTGTTATTTCCTTGTGTTATTAACCAATGGGTTTTTTTCTGGGTTTCTTTTTATTACATTTTTTATCACATTGGATTTCTCAGAATGGTTGGATAATAATAATAATAATTATGGATAGTTATGCTAATAAAACCTTTATTAGATGCATTTGTCCCTGCTCGTAAGCTGGGGTCCTCTGACACTGGCTTGCTTGTTATACCCAAGCAAAAGTGCACCACACTCAGAGAGCACTCTTTTAGCTGGAACTCTCTCTGGAACTCTCTCCCAGCTTTGGTGCGTGTAGCTCCCACAGTCGCTCGTTTCAAATCAACTCTCAAGACCCACTTGCTCTCTCTTGCTTTCAATGCTCTTTAGGCCTGATATCTGTTATTAGCTGTTGTCTAAATTGCTATTTCAGGTTTTTCACCCCATCTTATTCGTATGATTCTGTATGACACAATGTTTAGAATTCACATCCTATCCTTGTATTTAATGTCATATGCCTGTATTTAATGTATTACTGTTTGTATTTAATGTACTATGCCCTGTATTTCACTGTATTTAATGTATTATGCATTGTTCCTCACTATCTTGTAAAGCTCTTTGTGATGGTGGTCTACTATGAAAGGCGCTATATAAAATAAAGATTGATTGATTGATTGATTGATTTGGTCTACTCGTTAAGTAGTTCAAAATGTCCATAACACCAACATCTTGTCAGTGATAAATAGGGGTTTTACCTTACAAATATCTAAAACAACATTCTGAGAATACTAAATCAGGAGTCATTTAACCAATCTGAAATATTACTTCTAGTTTTGGCATAATGACCTTTGGGGAATTTCCCCCTTGTAGCCATTAGGTTGCAGGAAGCAGCAGGAACATTTCATCTATAGTGTGTTCTTTGAGATATTGCATATTACAAACTGAATTATAAAATACCAGCAAAGAATAAAAAGATCCTCAGTGCATGACAGAGGGCAGTGATTATATAGCTAGCGCTAATCAATTCCGGTACCTGATATGCTTAGTGATCAGCCAGTGAGGCTCTTCTCTGCTCACATGCCTGTCCCATACTCAACCCAGCAGACTAGGAGATTCATCGGGAGAAATTAATATTTAGGGATTACCTCTGAATTCAATGATTTGGAGGCATTCCAATACTTACAATCACATTCCCTGAAACTGATCTCTCTCCCTTCTCTTTCTCACCAACCCAAAACCTATTGTCAGTTGGAGTCCTCAAGCATTCCGTACCCAAATGAAAGGTGACATTTTTTGAGGATAACTGAAGTTTAACTATTAATTTAATTATAAAATATTATTCTAGAAATCTTTTTCTCATACATTCATTGAAAATGGATAGCATTTTGGGTTACCACTGCTCTTTTGAGACAGCTTGCTCATTAAAATCATTTGCATATATTCTAAGAGGGGTAGACTGGTCTAAAGAAATGCTCTACCCCAGGCACCACACACCAGCAGGAGTGCTACAACACTTTGTTGTACAGCCAAGCTTACTCAGGCATCTCTTTCAAGTTGTTAAATTCTACATGAATATGATATAAAATAAATAAAAAAAAACACTGGCCAGACTAGATACAGATGGGACCGGGAGACGTTCTGAAGATTCAGATTATACAAGTTGTGAAAGGCAGGACGGTCTACAATCCATCAGTTAACAACAATATTATACTGCTCTAATAGAGCTGCTGCTGTAGGAAAAAAAAAAACATTTATGTGATTCATAAAATGCATAGCGGCTGTGAAAGTGTCCAACTCTTGGAGATGTTATGGGAAAGCTTCTCCTGTATATGCCAAACTCAAACTCGAATACAGCACAATCTCTAATACAGCACAATCTCTAATACAGAACAATCTCTAATACAGAACAATCTCTAATACAGCACAAACTGTAATACAGCACAAGCTCTAATACAGCACAAACTCTAATATAGCACAATCTCTAATACAGCACAATCTCTAATACAGCACAAACTCTAATACAGCACAATCTCTAATACAGCACAAACTCTAATACAGCACAAACTCTAATACAGCACAAACTCATATACAGCACAAACTGTAACATAGTCACTGGGTCCCAAGATTTCTTGGCATAATAGATGTCTTATTGTACCACAATCAGTATTGATTTATTATTGGCAGGGTGAATATATGGAAAGTAGTATTCAAATACTTTTGTGTCCTTGGTTTGTATATGACTGACTGTCCATATGTTCATGTTACTGTACAACATTCCTCTTACAATTTTTCTGTTTCTACCAACTGGCCTCATCCTAATTTACAGGACTGTTCGCAATTAGAAACACTAACAACCTATGTCCTGTCTTTCAAAGTGGTTACATATGGGGTCTGTTATAGGGCCCCCTTTTTTTTCATTGATGATTTCATTTGATTTTAACTAGTAGCACTCACCTCGATAAATGTAAAATGTTTCTCCATTAATGCAAAATGATTTGAATAACACTCAAAACTGGTTTTTAATAAGTAACTTGGTCCATAATAATAAAAAAGACTGTTACCATGGTATTTGGGTCCAAACCAAGAATAGCACAGAAATGTGTTTGCTAAATGGCTCTCGGAAAATCTGAATTTAAGTACTGTATCATGGCCGCTAGTATATCTATCCTGTCTTTTTTAATATACAGACAGGTTATATCTAAAGCGTATTTATGACTGTTATTTCAGATTATGGAACGTCAGAATTAATCATTTGTAACTCAATTTGTAATTCTGTCTGATGCTTTCTTAATTTACTCCCTTTTGTTTATAACTGGATATGTAATTACAAAATATAATTGTGATTGAGTGTTTGTTAGATTGAATTAGATAGTGTCTGTTTTGCTAAGATTGATATTTGGATGCAGTATTTATTTTTCTAATTGTTTTACATGTCATTTATTACTGTGACAGATCTAATTGATGACCACCATTGTTATACAGATTATTAATCTCTCCAATCTCTTTCAATAGTCATGTTTCAACAGTTTATAGTTGTGTATTTAAAGTATGTGTGAAAGGTATTGACATGTGTTGAAATTGTTAAACTGAATGTGGTTTTCTGTAGTATTTCACACATGATTTGTTGCTGATTATTTTAATGCTTTACTATCCTGGGTATGTTCCCATACCTGTTTAATGTATATTTTCTCAATGTCAAATATATTGGGTACTGGGCAGCAAAAGGTTAATATACTGTAGGGAATGTCTAGAAATCATTTCAGAATTACAGGTGAGAAGTACCTCAAAAGACTGTAATCCTTTCTGAATATGAATTGACTTAGGGTAGAAATTTGGGACCCTGAAAGAAAATATCCTCAAAAACGTTTTCTATTAGTAAGCTGTTCAAGTCTCATAGATTTCTTATCAAAAAGTAATTAACTTACTTCTATTTTGGATGGAGGATATTTTCTTTCTTACACGGCTTAACGACTTAATGATGGAAACCTCTTTTCATCTACACATTTTTCTGTGGTATGGTATTTCGGAATTGTTCATTGATTTACTCTTGTAACCAATTCTGTACAAACCCTATGAATGGATGGGAAAGCAATGCTTAAATGCAAGTAATAATCAGGTTTACAAGTTTAGGACCACTGACTGCTCGCTAATCTGGGACAAACACAGTGAGAGTGTGAATCACACTGAGACTATGCTCACAGCTGGGATTAATGCTATTTATTAAGATAATTTCTTGGCAAGAACTTTAATTAACAAACTGTTCACAGCACTGATAATATTCAGTGTGAGCAGAAATTGCACAGCTCCTTTCTTGAAGTGCCTTAGAGATGACATTGATTACTTTATATTCAGAATGAATGAATTATGTGACCCACAGCTAATTTGAATTCCTTCACCACATACTTTTTTTCATGAAAAGAGTCAAATTAATAGCTTTGGTGCCTGCTGTTCTACAATAAAATACAGCAAGAAACGTTGGCTATCCTTGATTTATTCCTTAATTCGCTAGTAACAATGTCAGAGTAGCAAAGTCTTCACTGAAGTTTTAAAGCAGATTTAAGACACATACAAGTGTGAGCTGAATATAATAACGTTTTACTTACTTAGTTCTGGGGAGAGAAACCATTTAATGGGATACTGACCCAAACAGCTCAGCTTGTTACCACCTCCTGCTGAACCTTCCTTCTTTCACAGGACCAGCATTGTATTGAAGTACTTGAAAACAAAAAAACGAGGAGGTTAGCACATTGCCCCAGTGAAGGTCATGTACATACTGCCATGAATAAAATCAAAGCAGCCCACAATGAACGCCATTACTAATTCTAAAATAGAAATTTACCACATTAGGCAATATTTGCTTAACTGTTTTCACTCTAATGAGTTATCGCAAAATTTGGATAATAAAAAAATTAAGTTAAAATTTTAAAAAAATTCATAATAAATAAATGTATCTCCCTTTCAGAATAGTTTCAGGTTACTTAAAGTTGTTAAATGCCGTTTAATGTTTACAAATATTATATTATTTAACTTTGTAATAACTATAATACCATTCAACCACACACACACACACACACACACACACACACACACACACACACACACACACACACACACACAACTTTGATTAAGGGCAACAGTTTGTGTTAAAAACAAAATCAACACAATTTGTGTTAAATCCGGTTATCTTTACCTTTGTTTTGAAACAGAAGCAATTTTGACCAAATGAAAATGCAGCCGGTTGCTTTAAAACATTAAAAACATTGTTTTCGCATATACAGCGTATAAAGAAATTCTAAGAACGAAAGAACACAATTTCAATTAATAATTTATTAGATCACATATTTTATTACATTGATCTATTGTAAGCGAAGAAGAAGAAGAAGAAGAAGAAGAAGAAGAAGAAGAAGAAGAAGAAGAAGAAGAAGAAGAAGAAGAAGAAGATATTGGTGTATTAGCATCGATAAAACTATACACTGCATGGAACAATGTACACAAAGTTCAGTCACATAGATCCACTTCTTGTGCGCACATCAGAGGATTGCTTGTTGTGGCTGGCAGTGGAACTCGTGGAGTGCGTGACGGCGCAGATCCTCGTTGGTCAGCAGCTGTAGACGTCAGCATCTTTACTCTACTTAACATTTCTCCTTGGGTTCTGGCGGTAACAAGAAACAAGTGTATGAGCTGCTGGCTATATAGTGGGACTACACGGGAATCATTGTTATTCTGTACAGTCAGAGAGCATCTTACTGCATCACGAGAGGATCTTATGCAAAAAAAAAAAAAAAAAACTAAAGCAGACGACTACCGTACTTGACGTTTGTAAAGAAGAGGCAATACTAAAAGCCGGTTACCTGTATTCTAAAGATCCGTAGCTGTATCATCTCATTGACGTTTTACAGCAAAGTGGTGTAAACGTGTTCTGTTGTGTCTGTGTTTAAAATGAAACAATTAAAACGATTAACCGAAATGGCTACTAACTGTGCAATGCTTGTGCATTTTCTTTTCTTTCTGGCAAACCCAAGACTCGAAACAGCTGCAAGCGACCTTCTAAATCAGAGACCGGTATATGAAGCCAGTGTCGTTGACAAACCCTTTGATTATCACACTGACATGTCAGCACTTGCTGCCACAGACCAGGACATGGTGGCTATTCACATGCTTAAGCTTTATAATAAATATAATAGAGATGTTAATCGACCAAGGGATGGCAATACTGTACGCAGCTTCAAGGCAAGCATGGGTAAGCAAGCGCTTATTATACTAGATACAAAATATTTAGACAGGTATTAGGTGCTCTGTTAGAAGCATCAAACCTTTGAGGACTGCCTAAAGTATCATCTAAAAATTATAATTACAACGTTGTTACATTTACTTAATATAATATTGCATTTGTATGTATCCTTAAATAACTCTTAGATATAAAATCATTATTAACAAAAGCCAAAGAGTTTCAAGAGTTGTATTTAATTTTTGTCTGCAGTTCTAATTGTATTCGTCTATCATACAGAATTGCATAGCATAACCAAACTCATCTACTCCTGATTTACAGTATTTTCAGGTATTATCAATAAAAACTCGGCAGTCAGTTAGAGTACTTTACAGTAACTTGCATGTTGCAGTGAAGAGTGACCTTTGGAAAAGAAAGTAACTTAAGGGATAGTGTATGTAAGATGTTTTTTTCCACCCCAAAGTCGATATGGCGCCATCTGTAGGTTATCCTGTGAAATAACTCTTTCTTATTTTTGAGGCATAACAGATTATATGGTTATTACTTTATTACATTCCTGGAGCAAACCTTGCTAAAGTAAAGGAAACACTACTGTATACTATTGTTAGTTATTGATCTTTATACAACACGATAACTCGTCACTCGTAATAAAAAGTATATTCATTTTACACCACACTCATTTTATATAAATAATGTGGTCGTTGTAGTCATTCTGTTTTGACTTTTTATTAGTAATTTTACAGTAATTTGCTATTAAACTAAACCTATTACACGTACAAACTGCCCATCCTTCAAACCAAGGGTTACATTGCTTTTAATAGCCATACTGCTGAACGCTTTCTTAATTATAAGGTCCTTGTGATGTACATTCTGTTCAAAGCTTTTAGAAAAGTAAATACTGAACTAATACAGAGATCTACAAAGGTTATATTAAGTTAGCATCAAATCTGAGATAAATAAATATGGAAGTTAAAAATCATATTAGGCCAACTGAATGCAGCTGACTTTCCTGGTGAAATTTAGTATCTCAATAAAAGTATAGCATTACCTTAATAATAATAATAATAATAATAATAATAATAATAATAATAATAATAATAATAATAATCAGCTAATGAAAAATAATAAGTGATGAGATGAAGAATGTATCAATAACATTATGAGCATTTGGAACCAGTTGGGTCTGCACATTGTTAAGGACAGTGAAACCACATTGTGAGATTCTTACCATTTTAAAATGATCTTTTTCTTTCTTTCAGAAATCATAGATCAGCAGCCCTTGTATCATTTTAATTTGACTTCCATTCAAGAATCAGAAGTGATTCTTGCCGCTACGTTTCACTTCTTCTTTGACAAACGCACAAGACACAGACCATTTTTCTGCAAACGCTTCAAGAACGCATCCTGTCAGCTCCAACAGTTCCATCACTTTCCTTCAGTGAACTTGATCTTCAGAAGTGCTTCCTCAAATGTGACTTTTGGATCCTTGCTGGGAAACGTCACTGTTTACCTCAATAGGAGGGGAGCCTGGCAGTTAAAGGATATATCAGAGATAATAAAAGGAGCAAAAAAAACTGGGGACCTCTTGATAACAACTGAATTTGGTATTGGACAAAAGTTCCAAAAGTATCAAGATCCTGTAGCACCTTCAAACCTACCATACATTCTTGTATATGCCAATGACCTGGCAATATCTGAACCAAACAGTGTTGCGATAACATTGCAGAGGTATGACCCTTTCTCCCTAAGTGAGGAAACAACCCATTCTCCCAACGCCTCCCCTGAAGCCCGTGTTAAAAGAGATACCTATATTCCAGATCCCATCAAAAATAATGAACTCCCAGAAGTAGAGTACAGTACTTTTAAAAAACATGACTTGTGGGAAAGTGCTTACATGTCCCTGAAACCAAAAACTTCTAAAAAGGAGAGACAGAGAAAGGGACAGGAGAACAGTGAAGGATTGACTAAGTCACAGGTTCTAAGCTTTGATGAGAAGACCATGAAAAAAGCTAGAAGGAGGCAAAGGAATGAACCTCGAATTTGCTCCAGAAGGTACCTCAAAGTCGATTTTGCGGATATTGGCTGGAGCGAGTGGATCATATCTCCAAAATCATTTGATGCCTACTACTGCGCAGGGGCTTGTGAATTTCCAATGCCTAAGGTTTGGCAAACTTTTTTAATTTTCATAATACTCCAACATAACAATAAATAAGTAAGCCATCTTTTTCCAAACACTGAACACCAAATATGATTTTTTTTTTTATGAATGGTAATGTTATGGGATCATTACAGTAGTTGGACTCAGATTATCAGATAATAAGGATAATTTCAGTCAAACCGTTTGTTGTATTAGATATTTTCTTAGTATATTTCTTTACATTTTGTTTGATAATGAGAGAATTGTAATATATATTAATCACAGATGAAAGGCATGCACATTTTTATTATCTTGCGAATGCTTCATTTCGAAGGAATGCTTGTAACTGAAGTGTGAGCTCTCACTTTGTTCTCAGGTGCTTCGCCCCTCCAATCATGCTACAATCCAGAGCATTGTGAAGGCAGTGGGAATCATTCCTGGCATCCCAGCACCCTGCTGTGTTCCTGACAAAATCAACTCGCTAAGTGTCCTGTTCTTGGACGAGAACGAGAATGTGATATTGAAGATTTACCCGAACATGTCCGTGGAGACCTGCGCATGCCGATAGATACTGGGAGAACACTTCGTTATGAACTGGCTATTCACTGAGAAGGAAACAAAAGAAGTGAGACCTTACTGGTTTCTATATGATTAATACAAGGGGAAAAAATGTATCCAACCAGAATTGAAGCTTCAGGCTACATTACACATCCAAGCTGCTGAACTCTTTTCTTTAGTCAGGGTAATATTTATAGAAACAGGTCTTTCATCTCTTTCTGTCTCTTTTTTAATTCTGTCTTCATTATACACACTGCTCGCCAGCACGGATTGGAAGACCTATTGGGGTGAGATATATATGTACAATCTGTTGGCATTTCAATACTAATACAAATCTGCCTTGGTCCGCCAGAAATGTTAACTATAGTAAAAAGAGGCAGCATAAATTACAAGGAAACCTATAGCGAGGAGCAAAAACAATTGTTAAAAGAACAATAGTTGTGCCTTTCTCTTGTTAAACTGTATGCTGTTTACATGTCCACTGAAATTGTTTTTTTTTTTTATACAAAAAGTATTTTTCTATGTATGTATGTATGTTTGTATGTATGTATGTAATTGTATCCTTCAGTAGCTGTTGTTACTGTTTATCATTTGGTATCAGAGTACTTAATTCGTATAACTCTACAAATAATATGTTTTGTTTTTTTTAATTATGAAGGAACTGTCCACCAAAACCACCATCCTAAATAAAGTCAACCAAATGTAGCTTTAATTTACCTCATATAAGCATGAAAGTGGTGTATGCAATTAAAACATTTAAATGAAGTAAGATACTAATTGCTTAGAAAATGTTAATCGTACCATCTAATAATTATAAGTAATTGTCAATGTACTGAACAATAGTCTACGTCGTACTGAAGTCTTACATAAGACAAGTGGTTTATGCTGCGTTTCTTTTCGTCCAAATGAGCAGTTAAGGTTTTTCCTTCCTTGATAAACACACATTATCTTTGTCACAAAATGCATTTATGAAATTATAATTATAAATATTAAAAGTTTAATATTGTCTATGATCTAGTCTTTTACCTTGTCCTGTGCTCAAAAGAATAAAGTTTAAGATGCCTTTATAAGATGTGATAGTGGGACATGCATATTTATTATATTGTGTTCTTATTTGTGATAGAAATAGTAACAATCCTAAGTGGTAACAAAATATTTTTAGCAGTGTTAAAAAAAATGGCAGTCCCAAAATACACAAACAGGCACTTTCAAGAGGGTTTTACTAACTGGGATGGACATCATTTCTTCAACCTTTGTTAATAAGAGTGACAACATTTATTATTATTATTATTATTATTATTATTATTATTATTATTATTATTATTATTATTATTATTATTTATTTCTTAGCAGATGCTGTTACCCAAGACGACATACAGTTGTATACTAAAAAAATACATATCAAGCATTACAGTACAATTAAGACCAAGATACAAAACACAATGACTTCAGTCCTAATAAGAGCAAATACAAAACACAGTATGATTTGATATTGGGGCAATTCAAGAGCAGATAACAGTGTTGATAGTTACATCAGGGTTAGATATGAGTGTAATACAAAATACTACAGATTGGGTTAAGTGCAGGATCAAATACAGTAAAATAGGGAGCAGATAAGTTCTAGTTAAAGTGCATTAAAAGCAGAGTGCTATATTGACCAGAAGGGGAGAGTTGAGTTTTACAGGTGTTGTCTGAAGAGGAGGCGCTGGAAGGTGGTCAGGGACTTGGCAGTCCTGACATCCGTAGGAAGGTCATTCCACCACTGCGGGGCGAGGGTGAAGAAGGAGCGGGCTCTGGAGGCAGGGGAGCATAGAGGAGGTATGGCCAGTCTTCTAGTGCAGGCGGAGCAGAGAGGTCAGGTGGGGGTGTAGGGAGAGATGAGGGTCTAGAGGTAGCTGGGTGCAGTCTGGTCAAGGCATCGATAGGCAAGTACAAGAGTCTTGAACTGGACGCAAGTGGTGATCGGGAGCCAGTGGAGTGAGGGGAGCAGTGGAGTAGCGTGGGAGAAGTGAGGCAGAGAGAACACCAGGTGAGCAGCGGAGTTCTGGATGAGCTGGAGTGGACGGGTGGCAGACGCAGGGAGGCCGGCCAGGATGGAGTTGCAGTAGTCTAGGCGGGAGAGTACCAGGGCCTGGATGAGGAGTTGTGTAGAGTAGTTGGTGAGGAAGGGTCGGATTCTTCGTATGTTGCTCAGGAAGAATTCGCAGGTGCGTGCTAGAGTGGAGATGTGCTGGGAGTAGGAGAGGCAGGGGTCCAGGGTTACTCCGAGGTTCTTGGCTGAGGAGGAGGGAGAGAGCATGGTAGATTCCAGAGGAATGGAGATAGAGAGATCAGAGGAGGGGGAAGATGAGGAGGGGAAGAAAAGGAGGACCAGGTCCGACATTACAATTTTCCCTTTCCAGTCCGATGTCGGACCCTGTCTGACATCATCAAAAAGACGTAAAACACAGGTCTCTAGTTGTTTTTTCTCCGGAAAAAGCCAAGAAAACCTTTCATTAGCCGAGAGAAGCCGAAAAAAAAGGGGGGGCGTATCTGAGAAATACAGATAGCCCCGGCACCACAGAGATAACACGGACATAAACAAACAAGATAGCTGCTTCTGCATCCAGCGCTCAAAGAATATCACAGACATTTGCAGAGCTTTTTTGAGATGTTATAGTAATAAAATAATGACTTGGATCGCATTATTGAGGAGTTTGGTGATTAAACGAGTTATCAGGAGATGATTTATCGGTGTGCACTACTATGAAGAGGTATGTGAAAAATACAGCGAACAAGGGATGGGGCGGGGCTGGAGATGCAGTACTGAGTGTCCTGTTGATATGCAGTGCCTTTTAAACCTGTTTCACTGTGAAAAAAATACTTTTAAACAACGAGTCTAAAATAAACTGCGCGTGTGAAAATAAATTGGACCTGACGCGCCTGAGACGCGCTGAATAAATGGACCACAAAGGGTTAAACCTGTTTTACTGTGAAAAAAAATACTTTTAAACACCAGGTGTAAAATAAACAGCGCGTGTGAAAATAAATTGGATCTGACGCGCCTCACCGCAAAGGGTTAATAACAAGTTGCTTCAACCTTCTGATTTCAGTCCAACCACCCAACCATGTATCAGAGTTTTGGTTGATATGGGTCAGGTTCCAGCTTGGGGCACATCTACCTTTTTGTTATTTTGTTTTTCCTGAAAAGCATGATATAAAAATCTCAAATAAAAGCATCTGTAAGGTAATTCATGTGGGTATAGAGGAATGCAGACTTTTACCCTATCTAGTTTTGTTGATGTTTGTCTTACAACAGGATTTTTTTAAACATCAAATTTAGCAGCAAAAAAAAAAACATCACTGAAAATAATGTGCTTGTAATAACTCTTTTAAAATACAAATGAAAGCTAACAAGATAATGCATTCTGGGTGTGCTACTGATGATCTTTTCCTTGTAGGGATTACAGTTTTACATCACATTCACTTTCATTGCTAATAACTTTTTTGATTCCAAAAATACCAGTTTGCAAAGACTTCTGAAAAAGTATGCTTTTCAATTTCTCTTCTGATTAGAAATATATGTGACCTTAAACTTGCAAGTTTTTCATCGCAAAATTAAACTATAGACTGTACAGCTCTCATGCTGAAAAGCAAACATATCCAACCATGCACACACACACATGCATACAGGTGAAACATAATTGTTACATTAAATGCTGGGCAGATTAAAGAAAAGGAAACAATGGAAACGCACAAGACCTCCCAAAGACTTGATTATTTTTGTCGAGAAACTACAACATGTGTTGTTTTAATATAGGGCAATGAACCCTAACAGAGCATATGTTTCGTGTTTTTTTTTTTCATGTTTTTTGGCTTTTTCTTCTGTTAAAAAACTGTTCTTAAGATTGTCTCGTTTTACAAATGTAAGATTTCACATTTGAATTACTAACAAGCAATTGTGAAATCTGAATGCCTATGAATATAATTTAGTAACTTTTTTAAAAAGTGTCCCTGAGTTACCGATAAGCCTGACCAATCGGTATCAACCTTGTTCCCAAGCAAGTTATTTGACTAAATTTAAATCAAACTTGTGAAATATCAAGGGCAGTGAAATTAGGGAAGGGACTATACATTCATGTACTGTACATGTTAATGTAATGGCAACTGTTTTCTTATTAAAATTGTCAAATTGTCAAATAACTGTGGATCACTGTATTACAAAACTGAGATTAAGTGTTTTTTGCTGCTTTTGTAATAGAAAAGACTACACATGCACACAAGTGCACACAATTGCTTTGAGGCGTGCAGCTTTGGAAACCCTTAAAAGATTGTTTTAAACATGCTAAATGTTGAGTTTATTGTACTATTTATTTTATCTGAACAAAAATAAAAAAGAAGGACGATGAAGAAGCGATAAAATTGAGTAGCTTCGCAATTAAGACAAACAAGTTACACTAAATAAATAAAATAAAGACATAAAACAGGCCTGAACTGATTCTTATAAATCTTGGTAGTTGTTTAAAGAAATTCATTAGCAAATGGCTGATGTATCCTTAAGCAAAAGCAGGGCTCAAGAAATAGTAGTTGGTGATGAGGGAACTTTTGACCTATTGCAGTACACTGAACACTCTGGTCTTTGAACATTAAAGTTCCTGTGAATTTTCTTCAAACTTGGCTTTGGCTTGGTAAAAAAAAAAAATAATAATAATTAGTCAATGA